>NW_028277804.1:0-107317 GCF_059751315.1 Micrasema longulum
GGGGGTGGCCACGTGACACGTGTAAGAGTACACTTCAGTATTCAGTCAAGGATCACATACATACGCGCACAAGCAATACACAGAACACGAAAGGTCGCGAGTTTTCTTTCTACAGGACTGTCTGAGATACTTTTACTATTTTCAGAGATTTTAAGGCGCTTTATTGATGTCAGAAAATTAAGTCGATACGTAGTCACCCGTGCAAAGAAAAAGCATTTGTCTGAAGAGCTTTTGTATGGTAAAACAGCAATATGTGGTAACAATGAAAGCTAACAAAAATGTACCTACAATTATATAATAACTGAAACTATGGACATGAACAAATTATCGCTGATTTCCGGCAAATGGTGTTATCTTAGCCTTTTTTCAACGGGCAATACTACAACCAACTTCATCAAAAAACTCATTTTAAAAAAACATAAACATATCCCTTATTATTAAAGGGCGAACAAAATATATCATGGAAAAAAGTGTTCATATCTTTAGTTTGATTCCAGGATAGTGCGTGTTTTTTAAAAGAAGGAAAATTTTGAAAGTTTGGTATCAATGAAATATTATCAGTAAAAAAGAATTAAACATTTTTGGGCCTATAAAATATGCGTGTCTCTGTGCGAGCCTCGTTTTACAATGAGGTATTTCTAACATATGATTCCTTCTTTGACTTGATCTATTTAAATTACTTAAACCGTTATTGATGTCGATGAGATTCATCTGATTTAATTATTTCACTCACATGCCTGAAAATATTTTTTAATTTTGAGACTTATTCTTGGACTAGGTGGATTTACCAACAATGTTTTGAGTTTGTCCAAATTTTTGTAGACAAGTTTTGGATAGGCATTTTGGATAGGGAGCTGTTAATATTAACATATTACAACAGATATGGAAAATGTGACCTCTCATTGTTCATGTCTAGTTCATGCCTACGAAAATTTGGCCAAACTCAAAACATTATTTAATATTTAATAATTAAAATAAATAAATGAAAATGTTCCTATGATAATTTTGATAAAATAATTGAAAACCATAATCCAGTGCTTCAAAAAAATGTTGTTATAATCAAAAATGTTTTAAGCATATCTAAATGTTTGTAGACAGGCTGGATTTCCTCCTTAGGGAGTTATTTAGATATGATTTACATCACAATAGATACTTTAGATTGGATTGTGGTCCTGTGGCTAGCGTCTCGGACTCACGGCTCAGAGGTCCGTGGTTCAAATCCCACTATACTCCAACTTGATCCCATTTTCTAATAGTGAGTTATTTACAATTCGTTGAAAATGGCCCTCAAAATAAATATTTGGGTAAATCATAAGAACGTAAATGTTTCTTTTATAAAAAAAATTAAAATAAAACAGATGGAAGAGTTGAAGAAATCTGGATGTTTTAACATAGGCAACATGGTGAATGTTACACTTATATCACTAATATGAATGACACTTAAACCAGCCAAAGACTAGTACAATTTATTTTGCTTATGAAATATTTACACACACATGTAAATGTTAAATGCGATATGTAATTCTATATAGGTATTCTGTGATGGTATTCCATGTTTTCGAGAAATATCTACCAATAGTATGTTTTTAAAAGTACATATGTATCATTGTTGAATTACATTATAAAGTATAGAGACCTAGTTTTGAGAACATAGCCACTTCCGTTTGAGAAGAACGTTTATGTACGAGTTAGGGAATACGTACACAAGTTTTACAGTTTTACGGTTTTTGTATGAAACCACACCGTATGTTCGCCGATCCACATCTTGTTAATCATATTCCCATCATCATTCGTGCGTTTAATGTAAAGTATCGATAAAAAACGACATTAAAGTAATGCAATGTGAAAAAAGGCGAACATTCTTCGGCGACTCCCTGTGTGGTCAGTAATTTGTCTCGTTCCCGCGTATTGCGGAACGTGTAGGTACCGAAATTGTGTCTTAAAAAGGAACAAAAACACGCAATTTGACTATTTATATTGCCACGTGCGGTATATCATGACGTCAGAGACCGCAAATGTATGAAAAACAACGTATATTAGATATTTACGGTCGAAATTGTACAAGTCATTATGTGAGGGTGACCATTATTAGCAGTTTTCAATATTGTGACAGACAGAGAAAACATTGTTAAGCATGAATATAGAAGTAAATCATTTACAGGGTTTATGAACTGTCGTCGGCTGGAAGTTCAACAAGGATACACGAAGTAGTAAGTTTACATTTCTGGAAGCACATATAATCCAAATATACAGTTTGTATGTTCTCAATAATAGAGAAATATCACCTTTAAAGCAATATAGGTATATGAAATACTGTCCGTCAAAAAAAATTTGCTTCTTATTAGTGGCATAAAAAGTCTTTTTAAATTTTGAATTTCCGCAAAAACAGTCATTGGATTGGCCCACGGTCCTTATGCGTCACGATTCATGTTTGTTTTCAACTTTGTTCCTAACCATTCAAATTTTTATGCAACATCGTCACAAATCTTGACGTCACAACTATCAATGCCAAATACTCGTATGTCGCGTTTTTTTAGTGACATAATTTTTAACAATTTATTTTTTAAGTTACATATAAAAACATTTCTCCACGGTATCCGTATTGATTTTGATAATACAATTAATTATTCTAAATCCATTTAATACATGTTTATTGGTATTCGTAGTGTGTGATATTAAACTAGAGCAGCGGTCCAAAGATGCCCATGAGAGGGTGAAAGAGCAAATTGGTCAAATAAATAAGTGAAAGTGTATCAAGTATTTTTAATTTATAACTTATGTTCAAATATAAGAATTCCATTAAGTATTGTCAATAAATAACATAAATCTACTTCAACAATGTTTTGAGTCTGTCAAAATTTTTGTAAACAAGAGTTGGATTCAACCCGCCCCGGGAGTTATTTATATTAACATATAACAACAGAAATATAGAACACTTTTGAGAAAGGAATATAGAAGTCTAGGCATCTACATGGTTTATTACCTGCCATTGGCTGGTTTACCAATGGCCAATGGTGAATGTTACACATTGTGTAAAGTGGCCACTTAAACCAGCCAATGACAGGTCATAAGCTATATAGATGCCCAGACTTCAATAATCCCTTCTCGAAAGTGCTATTCATCTCAGTTATAATATGTAAGTAAAATATCTAATTGAGATGAAACATTTATTAAAAAAATGTTATTAAACTAAAATATTTCATAGTTCCTGAATTAGTCTGTTAAGTGTAAGACTAATAATCTTACATTCATGTAATAAAAATGACGCGGATCCGCTGCGGGTGGTATACCAATACACTGCCCTATGCACCAATAGGCGCGAAAAGAGAATAATGATGATGATGAAATTTCGTTCATTTTGAACTCTGCAAGGTTTTGGTTAAATTTTGAACACTGATCATTTAGAGCAGGTTTCTGTAGTTAGAACACTTAAATTAATTTTGTAAAAAAAAAATCTACACACGTTGTACGAAAAAATACATAAAAATATACAGCTTATTAATAAACTACAGCAGGAGAACATCTAAAATATAAAATTAAATATAAAAACATGTAAATTAAGGACACACTTAAAATATTGTTCATACAAATTATTCTAAAATTCCAGCCACCATGTCATTACAGAGAAATTAAGACACTATTGAAATTAAGTAAAACACGAGAATCAACGAAATAAATCATTAAAAATTAATAACATAACATGAAGGTATGTTTTTTAAAATATTATAAAAGGCTTTTTGTCGCATTCAAAAACATTAAGACCACTTGCTTCGTTTTACTTGGATACGGAAAACAATGAAAAGTCGATACAATTTATTTATGTGTGTGAACTTTGCGAGCATTGTCGTATTGACCGATCTCACAGAAGACAGACAATGCCGGGAACAGGATTATAATATTTAGTCACCCTATTGAAAGAGCTCGTTTGAATGAAAAAGATGTGTATTTTCTCTAATGGTGAAGCAATTCAGTAAATATAATATAATGCGTTCCTTTACTTTATTAGAAGGTTGTAAATTTATCAGACTTTATTCAAATGTATGTACATTTCTTAAAATTTTGTTTTAAAATCCAGAGCGGTCACACGAGGGACATTGTATCAAGGGCATTGAAATTAATACTACACGATATGTATGAACAGTGAAAGTTCGGCCAATTGGTCCCTCGGTATGGGCATTACAAATGGCACAAAACAATTAAAATATTTTAGTTCAAATCTTACAACCAAAACCTACTTCCTAAAAAACATAATTTCTCTATAAAATAGTTTGAAAAGAAAGTTTGAAATGCGTGAATGTTTTGAACAATTATTTATTACTTCTGCTTCTAACAGTGTCTGATCGGGTCCGCCTGACGTTGGCGATCACTACAGCGGAAGCATCTAGGTCCTGGGCTACTCTTATTTTTCGCAGCCAGGACAACTGGATGTACTCGCCAAAGTGATTCCTGGAAAAAGATGGCCGGAGTGGTTTCCCGTTGCCGTCTCTGGTGGATTTTTCTGTCGGGGTTACCTACCCTTAGCTGGTTGATTCTGGTTTGGAGGCGCCAGAAACTCGCCTTTCATCCTCTTGTTATCTGCTGTGATCATACTGTTATGAGTCTGATCCCATTGCCCAGGGTTCGCGACGTGGACGCTAACTTATTACTTAAGTTTTAAAAAATTATGAATTATTAGGGATTAGTAATTTGTATATAATGTAGATTTAAATATGAATTGGGGCTAGGCATATTTATTTTAACTATTTTATAGAGTTCAATAGTAAGTAAAATGAAGTTACTTTATGAATTTACAAACTAAATTAATAAATACATCATCAAACCAAATTTAAGAAAACAATACGAAATTTGTGTGTTTTAAAATGTTTGTATTTCTTTCCATAAGAAAAAATATAAGACTTTGTTTATACAACTTGTTGTATTATCTTTAAATCATTAAAACAAATTATACTTAAATAATTTAGTCTTAATATGAGTACCAATGAACCTAAGTTTAGACTAAACTTTAAGGGGCGGAATCTGCTAGCCGCCATATATTTAGGTATATTTTTTATCAGAAATACATTAGAAAATAATTAATTTATAACACATATTCTTTTATTTGTCCGGTTTTGGAATTGAAATGAAAAATCGTACGATTTCCATACTTTTTATTGGACTACTATTAATTATCCTGGAAACAAAATTATAAAATTAGTTTAAATCGTCAAGCATTTTACTTAAATATACTAACCGAACTAAGAACTGTTAAGAAAAGATCGAATAAGGAAAACGTTATATAATCGTGAAGTTTTTTTGAAAATTTAAATATCAAGGTTTCTACCAGACCCGGACATAATTATCTACGCATAATAGTTTTGTTTTGATTAGATAAAATGCATATATAATGAACAAGACTTTTACAACATTTTAATACGATTTTTATTAATTTACAAATGGCACACAACAATTCCAAAAAATAAGCGTTTTGAAAAACATATAAATGTCTCATTAACAGCGAAAAATAAACACGTGATTGGCAAAATTAAAATTAAAATTTTCTTATCAATACAGGTTAGCTATTAGTAAAATATAAGTAATGTAATATTTAACTCAACCCACAAACAAATGTTGATATTTTTTTAAGAGGCTATAAATAACCATACAAACAAAACGACAGAGGAAGGATGAAAGCAGAGTGAACGCGGTTAAAATGCAATTTCTTAGACACATGTGTGGGAAATAAAATAAATACTTTCGTTTCTACGTTACAAAACGTAAGTACACGACCTAGAACAGGTGGTAATATCTTAATTCCCAAATTAAAAACAACTATAGCACAACATCATTATACTTCAAAAGTAATATTTTTCTTTATGAAATGAACAAAGAAAATAAAAAGTGCAGTCAGGAATAAAATACATTTAAGAAAGAAGTGAAAAGTTACATTTATAATTAATTTTTATGTAGCACTGATTAAAAACACTTTTTATGTAATTTATGTGTTATTCTAAAAACATTAATAA
This sequence comes from Micrasema longulum, assembly GCF_059751315.1. Classification (NCBI taxonomy): domain Eukaryota; kingdom Metazoa; phylum Arthropoda; class Insecta; order Trichoptera; family Brachycentridae; genus Micrasema; species Micrasema longulum. Next base: position 6,003 of record NW_028277804.1, read on the forward strand.
TTAAAAATAAAATAAACAAACTATTGTAAGACGTCACTCTCCATTATATACAAAAGAATTGTTTTTTCTTTTACGTAACGGGAAAAGTTAATGTAAATATATGTATTTAATTGATATGAAAATTGTATTTAAAAGTAATACTTTAAACTTATATTTGTTATCTGAATAAAATTTTAAAAAAATAAATAAAAAATGTTCATACCCTGTCATCAGGGTAACGAATGATGAAATCAGGCGAAAGTGCAAATATCTGAGACAGGTATAAATGATAAGATTAGCAAAGGGTCACTGAGATGGTAAGGTCATGTAGAACGAATGGATGACGAAAGAATGGTAAAACAGATATATATAGCGAGAATAAATGGTGCAAAAAGGACGAGGTTGACCAAAAAAGACGACGCATGATCGAATGAATAAAAATCTTAAGTCTGGTTAGGTCAAAAGCAGACACAACCGAAAACATATATGACAAGACGTGAAAGAAGTTAGGAATATGTCAAGATAGAGGTGTGAGGCGGTCCATTCTCTCCGCCTACACCTTTAGGGAAATGGCGTGATGGTAGTAGTAGTAGTAAACAGAATGATCGAGATAGGCTGGTATACCGGCAGATTAAGAATAGTTATGTGTGAAATAGAACTAGAACCTTGAGTGAGTTTTTTTTCACTCGATGCAATGGCTAGTCCCAGAAAAAAATCTAAATAAGGATATCGAGTGCAGTTGTCGCGTTCGCCTATCATGCATGTGGTCTGGGTTCGATTCCTGTCAGGGTAGACGTAAAATATTTGCTTTAAAGTTTACTCCTATGTATCCGTAAACATGCTGCCAAATAGTCATCTGTCAAACTGGAGCGATGTTTTGTTTTGATTGCATTCACTGTAGGAAATGTAAATTAGCAGAGGAAAGTCGAAAAAGGCGGCGGGCGACTAGGAATAGATACGTGATCGACCGGTCGACCACGGTCGACGCTTCGGCCACCTGTGGAATATAACAATGGCGGTGATGAAACCAATCATTTGGAGCAGCCAGTGGCAGGCAAAAAGTGTGGGCATTAAGGATTTTAACCCATGTAAAAATCGTCACATTATTTCAGTCAAAAATATTGATCCGTCTGTGTTTAAATATCGACGAACAACGTGTTACAACTTACCCCATCGCCGTTGAAGTTTCTATAAAAATAAAGTTCGTGAGTTAATTCTACGTTGGATTTAGTAAAATGCACCAGAAATGAGGAGATCAGAGCTATTAACTTGTTCTGAAAACCACTCAATATTCCTAACAGTACAAATATTTACACTGCACTTAGAATTTCAAATCATAACACGTATAATACACAGGGTGTACCTACGAGTATAACAAACCAGCTGTTTAGGCACATAAATGCATACATGGTGTTAAACATTTCATTAAAATGAGACAATTCATTAAAAACAAATTTTGAATAATTTTTTAATTTATTTATTTCAATCATATTTTGAATATTATTTATGTATTTATTTATTTTGTTCATTAACGCCTAAAGGCATTTACAAAAAATATTAAAAAACACGCTAACATATTTAAAAATAAAACACAAAATATAGAGCAAATGATGTGAAAATAGTTGGAAGAGTTAGAAATTTAAAAAAAAAAAATAAGAAAAGAGATGCAAAGGTTTTCACGGTCACTGTTATCAATATGGGTAAACTGAGTGATGGCTCCTGCAATGGTAATCGAAACGTTGGAACAAATCCTACACACACGGTATCACCCAAAAAAGAAACATATTAATAAGAAAATATATTATGAAAAAGGTTTTTAAATAATTTTTTTTAAACATGTAAGCAAGAAAAAATAGTGAGCATATAAACAAAAAATACAAAGATATAAGTTAGTAAAATAAATGCTGATTAGCAAACAAAGTAAATTGTTACGGTAAGCAAGAAAGAAAAATGTTAGTAAAAATAATAATCAAGCAAGCATATTATCCCGAAAAGGAAGAAATAAGAAAAATACACAACATGAGCATTTACCAATACTTTAGCGCGATTGGATATTTTAGCAAGTATAGGGTAAAAGGTAAGTAATTTTTTAATTTATGGAATTGACTTGTCAGTAGTTTGTTATAGTAAATAATATGAAGTAAATAATATTAATTATAGTAATAAAAATACTTTGTAGTTTTATTCAACTTTTATTTATAATTATTTTATAATTAATTTATTTTTACCAGCGACCGGGTTTTGTCGTGACCGACATCGTCAGACTAAATAATATTATGTGCCAATTTTAAAAAAAATAACTGACGTTCTCTAAGGAGAAAATTGTAAAGAATAATAAAAAATGCACATGAGTACACATGCTTTTCATACTATACATACTATACTATAGTACGTCATCCAAAACACAATATTCTAAATTGAAAAAAAAAAATGTTTAAAAACAAATAAAAATACTGAATGCATACATTGGCATCCACACACATACATACATATATATATGTATAAACATACAAAAACATATACACATAGTTCCTGGACTGGCACCTGAGGCGTAAGACTAACTCTTATCTTCATTGAGCAAAAATAATCAAGGTACGTTGCGGTTGGTGAATATATCGTGGGTACATTCGAAAAAAAGAATTTATGTTTTATGTTGAAATAATATTTTTCAACACTTGTAAACATATTGTAATTTATACAACATTTGTCTGCGTCCAGGCGGTCGAAGACTACAGGTCTGTACTCCACACGAACATTTTAAGGAACTATGGCTACTCTCAGATAAAAATCCTGAAATTGGAAATCGAGTGCAGAAAAGTTCGTCTTATTGTATAGTGGTTGGCTTACTAACCTTCCATGTTCGACGTACTGGAATCGATATATGGCAGGGTCGACGTGAAACATTTGTTTTAAGGGTTGTTAAATACTGCAATATTTCATCATTTACTGAAGCGTAACAGTGATCACCTTTTCTTTAGTTGAATTTTTTTGTTTTTTTTGCGCCGCAACAGGTCATGAGGCCAAATTAGAGTGATGAATTACAGCCCAGAATACCCAGACTTGAGTTCAACCACAATAAAAACTAATGTGATCTCACCGGGAATCGAACCCAGAACCCTCCATGCGCTAATCAAGCGTCTTAGCCATTACAGCATGAAGAACGCTGCGTTTGGTGTTCCAATGCAGTGGCATATGCACCATAGGGTGCGGAGAGAGGTATTACGATTATGATTACTCAACAACACCATGTATATACGTGCGTAAATAGTGTACAGGGTGTACACAATATTTACGTGTGGGTAACACACAATGTAGGGGTGTGCCTGTATGTGTGCGCCTGTATGTGTGCACAACTTGAACGGATTAATAAAACATTCAACAACCGTCTGATTTGTTCAAGTGCATGAGAATGGACGGCAGTTTATACACGGTGATGTGAAAATACCATACAAATCTACATTATTTGACAAGGTATGAATATAAAACTGATCTTGAGTACATGAAGGTCTGTTAAACTCAGAACGCCGTAACTCTCAAACTCATGAGGTATTTTATTTATTTATTTGAACACTTTATATACATGTTTTTTAATGTTTTTTTTAGTTTATATTGCTCACTTTGTTAATAATAATTAGGTATAATAGATTAATTAGTTTTTTTGTTTTTTGTTATTATTTATTTTGTTTTACAATACGCCCATGGTGCATTTACAAAAAATATACAGGTAAGTACAAAACGTAGTAAGTAGTAATTTAAAAAATAAACAACGCTTTTTTGTATACATGTGGAAACAATAAAAAGCATACGGCTATGCAAAATAAAAAGTGAAACTTTACATAGTAAAAAAGAAAAAAAAATGGCCATAAGAAAAGTGATTAAATTAAAAAGTAAATTGTAAATAACTTGTAAAGAATTTAAACATATTTAAACATATGTATACATATATACGTATAAAAAATGGTATTAACAAATAAATGTTAAAAACAAATAATAAAAATTAGTTTACAGTATGTAAATATAAGATATATTTATATTATATGGTACACAAAAATATTTGATACATTAATTTCAGAAAAAGATAATAATAAATAAAAGATAGAAAAAAAATTGTATGAAAAAGAAAGTTTTATTACGACCTTAGAGTATATACAAGATTACGACATTAATAATTAGTTTTAAACAGTGCATTTAAGAACGTTTTTAAATGGATAATTGTCTTATTAAAAATGTCTATATCACAAGTAAATTTGTTGGCTAAGGAATAAAAATGATCAAGATACGCTGCGATTAGTGTACCAATGCAGTGCCCTATAAACCATTAGGTGCGGAAAGGGAACGATGATGATGATGATGTATATTTTTAATTTCTCCTTCATTACATAAAAAAAGAATAGAACAACAGTAATTTATGTGTGGACATATGATTGTTTTTTATATAAGATCACTACTCTTTACATCTATTATATTTCGCAATTTTCCCATAAATGTTTTTTTTTTTTAAATTTTTTGTTACATATTGAGAATGTGTTTTGAAATTCAAATATCTAATCAAGCAAACCCCGAGATACTTTATTCCGTCCACAGGATTTAAATTTAAATTATCAATTTTAATATTGTATCCCTAGGGTATATTTTTTCTCCCGAACATTTTCTCCGAAAATGGCGCTGTATAAGTTATACAAAATAATAATAATAGCCTGTGTAATTTCCGAAGTAGTGGAGTGATATGATTGAACTTAGAAATTCCAAAAATAAGTCGCGCTGTTTTTAGTATGCCATTAGTTTCCGTGCTCTTACCGATCGCCGTTGTTTCGGATGTGACGGGGTTTACCATAGACGCTGTGTGTATCTTCTGCACCAAAACATGACAGTTTCGATATTATGGTCAGCCGACGAGTCGACGTAACGTAAAAAAATATTTTTAAATCAAGTAGTATGCTTAGATCGTAGTCAGATAAAAAGTATCATAGGTATATGAGAAAAAATGCGTAAGTGCCGATATCCTGACCCGAGCGTTTACACTGATTGGTCATTTGGCGTTTAGCACATTCGTGTATAATGCTCGGAGTTTCTACAATATCCACCTGAAGGTAGGTACCGCAGCATTTCCATTCATAAAACCAGCTTCATTCATAACTTACTCGAGTGGGCACCTTGACTCGTGAGAAGGGGGCAGGACTGGCCGTTTACAAGACACCAATACATGGACAATGCAGAACACTAACACGTCTTAAATATTTACAGAAGCGCACGATCGAGTACTGTGACTTAGCACACGGTGGTCAAAAATCGTAGGTTATTTAATAAATGAAAAAAATATATTAAATTTTATAAAATAAAAAAATCGTAGTAAAAACAGAAAAAATATAAATGTTCGCTTAACCTTTTTTTTATTTATAGCTGTAATTGATCGGAAACACAGAAATATAAAAGTAATAGATTATATAATATATTGCATATTAATGATAATACGTAGTATGATAGTATGTATGTATATACATATGAATGTAAAAAATATAATATTTATTTATTTATTTTTAATTTATTTAATTTTACAATACGCCCAAGGGGCATTTACAAAAAATATACAGTTAAGTACAAACATAGTGCGTAAAAATTTAAAAGATAAACAATGCTTTTTTGTATACATTTATAAACAATAAGAAGCATACTGCCATGCAAAATAAAAAGTGAAACTTTACATAGTAAAAAAGAAAAAAAATATTTTATATGGAAATAATAAAAGTAATTGAATTAAAAAGCAAATTGTAAATAACTTGTAAAGAATTCAAACAAAAAAATAAATACATTTCATATACTTATAAGTATAAAAAAAATGGTATAAACAAATTATTGTTAAAAACAAATAATGAAAATTAGTTAACAGTAAGTATATATGTGAAAATAATATACTATACGGTACACAAAAATATTTGATAAATTATTATCAGAAAGAGATAAGATAATAATAATACACATCAAAAACAGAGAAAGAATTGTATGAAAAATAAAGTTTTATTACGACATTAATAATTTGTTTCAAACAATGCATTAAGAACGTTTTAAAATTGATAATTGTCGTATTAAAAATGTCTATTTCACAAGTAAATTTGTTGGCTAAGGAATGTAAACGCGGAATCGGAGAGTGTCGTGCATAGTTAGTACCCACGTATGTACTCGTAATTGCAAACAACTCCGTACTTCAAGTGACTCGATTAGGTATTTTGAAGTTACTGAGATTCAGGAGTTCACAACAATCAGCTCCGAATTTAAAATTTTATATAAATACATATATAATTGATTTATTTCTCAGTTTGAAAATTTAAAGAGGTTCTTTGTTTCAGGTCCCAGCTAGCTAGGAAATTCATGTGTTTAGGAAGGACCTACTTTTTAACATGCATTTTTTTCATTTCATTAAATGATGGTTAAAAAACTAAAATAATAATAATACGTAGTATCAAAAAATATTTATATATTAGAAAACTTACAGGTAATACTACAAATTTAATCATAAATATAAATTATAAAATATATCATTATTAATTAGAAAATGAAAAATTTATGCAAATTAGAACACATACCGATAATAATAAAAATTGAAGCATAAATATAAATAAAAATATATACAATTAATAATTAAGAAATGAAACAAAAATAAACAGACAATAATAAAATTGCAGCACATATATATACATGTATATATGCGTGTATGTATGTTAATGAATGAATTACAAAGGCTCCGACTCAATACGGATTTTCTATCAAGTCGGGGCGAGTTCATAGGCATAGATCGTTCCTGATTGTGGCACTTTTAACTGTGTCTCTGTCCCTACTAAATGTATGTAAAATGTTATAATTAAATAAAATAACCTCCTCTGGAAACACGTATCCGGTAAAAGTAAAGGCAATCATTTCATTTCGCAGCAATTACAACCGTATTCAAGTAAATAATTGGGTTGTGATCCTGTGGCTAGTGTCAGGGTTTCACAGATAAGAGGTCTTAAGCTCGAAGTCTACTATACCACAACTTGATTCCCATATCCTAATATTTACAATTCGTTATAACGGCTCCAAAATTACCATATTTGGGTAAATTATAAGAAAAAAAATATTTTTAAAAAAAAAGGATTATTCTAAGGATGTCGAGATGATACTACAATTTTCATTCGTGTTTCGTTTGACATTGAAACCAACAATCGAAAATTGGTGGAACGAATAATGATTTGTTTGAAGCATAGTGTATGCAATTAAATTTGTCGGCCTCGTGGTGTAATGGTCAGGGCGTTTGCTTATCATGCAAGAGGTCTCGGGTTCGATTCCCGACATGGTTGAAATATTTGTTTAAATGGGTGTTTTCACACAAGAATATTTCATAGTCCTTGGACTGGTACCTGAAGCGTAAGACTGATTATCTTACCTTTATGTAACAAAAATTATCAATATACGCTGCAATTGGTGTACCAAAGCAGTGCCCTATGCAACACTAGGTGCGGAAGGGAATGATGATGTTTGTAATTATCAAATAAATAAAGGTCTGGCTTGTCTTCTAAAATCGGGATAATTTACGCAGAACATTGTTCAAAGCTAATTTCATAAAAAATGTATTAAAAAATAACTGGATAATAATGTCTCACTTAGAAATCTTTTTTTAAAATTTTTAAAAATGTGTTTATTCATATAAAGATACATATAACAAAACAATAAAATTTTATCCCTAACTCTTTGAGGCCAAGAGCCCTGTATTGAGTTGGGATACAACGAAATAGAAATGGAAGCATGCATGTTGTTATGAAATAAAGAATACTACAAATAAATAAAATATTACATAAACATAAATTTCAATAAACATCTGGACAACACGCTTAATAATACCATATATAAATCTATGCAATGTCTTGCAGCAGTCTCCTGCAATAGTCTCTCCCCTTAGACAAAACCCACACTAGTATACTTCTTCTTTTCTTCTTCTCCTGAAAATGACCTACAACCTATATATAGGTAAGCACATTTGCTTACTATGCAAGAGGTCTCAGGTTTTATTTCTGACATAGGCAGATTTAAAAAGGCGTTTGTTTTCACACTGGAATATTTCATACCCAAAGCTTAAGACTTATCTTCATTTAAAAAAATATAAACATTGAGATACGTCACCATAGACAGAGCAATGCAGTGGCCTATGGCAGAGGGAGGAATTATGATGAAATAATATTGAAGTTTAATTGAAAATATCATTTTCGTTGTAGTGCAAGATGATTCGTATGAACAAAATATTAACTAAATAATAATTTTAAATTGAGAATGACACAGGCATCATCATCATCATTCCATTTTCTTGATTACTTATGTTACATGAAGAAAGGATAATCAGTCTTACGTTTCAGATACCGGTCCAGGGACCACAAAATATTGTAGTTTAAAAAACACCTTTTTTTAAAAATAAATATTTTATTTCAAACATGTCAGGAATCGAACCCGAGACCTCTTGCACGGTAGACAAATGCAATGACCACTTAACCATGACACAAGCAGCTTTCTATTTACTCTGGAATCAAATACGAGTGTTACTTAAATCCACAAATTCAAAATAACCAGCGACCTAAGGCTGGTCACAAACTTTCGAAGATATTGCGAAATTGTATTTTACTTCTACATTAAATTACAATGAACTTCTACCAATTTTTTTAAACTAACAAACTTAAATGTTTTAACATTCCATTGTTTAAATTAGAATATTTACTACAAAAAAAATACGTAAGTTGACCATAATTTTCAAATGTATATTTTATAAAAAAATAATTTGCAGTGAACAAAATATATTTTTTTTAAAACTGTAAGTTGCTATAGTTTTTATCCACACAGTACCTACATTAGCACGAGGTCGATTGGTTATATTGAGTATTAGTATATAATATTATGTAGTGCAAACTGCTACTTACCTACATGGATTTGTTGCAAATATAAATATCTGATCATTACATACACATATATAACAGGTTTAATATTTACATCAAGGGGAGATATGGTTAAATAGACACGTACACTATTACAGAGTACACAAGGTCCAATACTTATAGTAAAATTTCAGCCAGTTACTGAAATTCGAGTTGTTTTCTGAAAGTTCGAAAAATGGTTATCATACAAGATTAAATGATAGAAAATTACATATCGTCATTTGAAGATCATTTCGTCTTCAATGTAATTTTCAATGATTAGATTTTCAATGATCTAAATTAATGTATTTTTATACCGCTGTATTTTGAATTTTGGATTTGACGTACGCGGCGCTTTTAATGAAAAATACGTTTTTTTATGAATAAATTGTTTACTATGAAAAGTTATAATCCTTAAAATAACGTACCTGCTCGTAAATACACAAGCATGCAGCCCTAATCGGGTCATAAATACAAGTAAAATGTCATAAAGGCGAACAGAGGAGGCACCGCGACCCACGACTAACTAACTGCCCACCGACTTGCCTCGTCCAATAAAGACAGAGGGTAAAGTGGAAGTTATACAATGGAATTACAAGTCAACCCTGTCGTATCCTGAAGCTTCGCGTGTTCCCTTTAATTTGTAGCAATGTATCGAGTTACTGAGAACACAGGCCAACGTGTAAAGTCTATTCTGTCAAGTTGTATCAAATATCAGAGTCCGAAAGGCCAACCCTTATATTATGAAGATTTCCGTTCGTACCTAGTACCTACCTGCCGAACTGCCTACCTGCCTCCCCTTCCGCCCCTTTCCGCCCCGCTAAATCCCCATTCAAGAACGCCGAGGAGGCCCGAGGGAGCAACGTCTTAAGAGCCAATGGGTTCTGTAGGTAGATACGCTTTTGCGGCTTAACTCCCCCCCTCCGCTGAAAGCTCGACACACGGAGTCACTCGGAGGTGATACTGCCGGAGCCTGACTGAGGCTCGCCTGACTCGCGTTCGCCAGTCGACTGAAATCTGTCGGGTCCGCAGGTCGCGTCGCGAGCTAATACATTTCCGAGTCCCTTCGTCCGACGCGCCGATAAGAAGCGCGGGAACGTTATTTTTTCCCGATAGCCAAAAATACACATCGAACTGCCCGTGATTTATTTGTCAAATTTAAACTCTTCCGACAGTGACGTAAAATAATTTTCTCGACGTTTGATCGATTTTTTTAAAATAATAAGGTATACGGAATTTAGTATACTTCATAAATTAAAGTGTAAGATTTTATAAACATTGTGAACTTGTATAACTCGGTCAAAGACAGTATTGTCGCAAGAATTCAACTGCATTTATTGGTTACTTCGCGTAAATTCGATCAACTTCCAATCTGACAATACTTGAACGAACGTAACAAATACATAGTACTCGATCATGGGTCACGGCATCGATTGATATAATGTATCTGGCGCGGTGCCATTTTGACGTTTGATTAGCTAATGCTAGCATAACACACTTGTACGATTCGCCGATTTGCGTGAAAACAACTACGAAACGAGATTAATTCAGTTCAACGTAATATGAAATGATCTAGAATAAATTGTAGACCGCAGATTTATGAATTGTAAAAAGTATCGGAAACATCCCGAGCGTGACAAGACCGCGCACTTGTCGTATAGAGCGGTGGACGGATTCAATTCGTCGAATCGACAAACACAAAGATATAAAAATATGGTTTCGAGATAGCTCGTCGTTCAATAATTAATTTTTCGACCAAATTTGAGGACATTGACGGGGAGTTCGAATAATTATACCGAACGGGTATCGATTTCTCTCGTTTTCTATCCTCCGTTATGAAGATGTGGAGCACGCTGGTGGTTCTTCAAGTGTGGGCGGGGTTGGCGGTCGCCGTGGCCGGGCTGCGGATACCCCTGGAGGTGTTCCAGCAGGGCGGGGGCTCCGGGCGGCTGGGCGGGCCGCCCTCGCCGAGGGTCCGCCCCGAGCGTCCCCAGCTGCAGCGCCGCCCTGGACACCGGCCCGGCCTGCCGTACAAGACGCTGTACCAAGTCGGGGTGAGTTGAAAAAACGTACTGCGATTCCTCAACAGGGTCGGAGAAAAAATTATAAATTTAAGTCAATTTAATTTCAGAATAAATAAACTGAAACCTCACACGTATGAAAATCTAGGAACTTTCAGGATTTATTACATACCAACGGCTGGTTTAAGGATCACAAGGATGATGAGGATTGTATACACTGTTGGAAAGTTTACGTATATTTAGGGATTAAAAAAACTGTAATAGCCTCCAAACAGAAATTAAGATAATAAATTAAAAATTTAATTAAAGGAACACTGCCAAAAAACAATTAGATAATATATAAAGGACTACTGAAAAATGACAATATTTTATATTTTTATTATGCAAATTCTAATTAAACTTGTACTAATAATCCAGTGTAAGTCCCTCTTCAAGCACAAAAACTTCTGTTTTTGAAAACATCATCGTTAAATTGAATTTAAAAACATACTTTACTTGTACATATATTTAAACCTTAAATTATGTAAGTTATCATCGTAATATATTTAATTAAATAAATTAAACAAATTTATTTATCGTCGATTCTTCCAACTGTTTATTTGTATTTATTTATTTGGAGAAAACAAAATCCAATATTTACAAATAAACCAAAATTATAAGGCCAGTTATTGTTTTCTACAAAATAATAAATACAATGTCGAAAGTTGAACCTTGTGTACGGCCTGCTCCGTATCGCCCCACATACAAAAAATATGTAATAGGTATATCGAATTAAAATATATAAAAACAAAAATAAAGTTTTTTAAAACCGCCAGCAATTAATATTACAATTACTATTATTTTGACATTTACAATTTTTGTGGGTAAATTTAATCTATGCAGGATTTTTTTGCCTAGTTGACGAATCTTAACTCCAGTCACTTAATTTTATTTTTTTACAAACAGTAATATGCCTCAACGGGTTTTAAAAAAATTAGTAAATTAAAATGTAATGAAAAAATTCAGATAAAAAATATGAATATAAAAAAGTCTAGTGTCAAACTTATTGCGAATCTAAATCAAACACATTAGTTATATGCAAAAAAATATTTTATAAATAAATGAAAATTGCATAAAAAAACATAATCTTAATTGTTTTATTTTCAATAAATGTAAATAGTATTTGAATTCATGAAATTATTGGGTTTATCTAAAGGTAATTGGTACGTAGGTAATTCTAACATTTTTATTTGCTTGAATAAGGCTGTAATTACAGCAAAAGGAAATGATTTCCTTTACTTTTACCGGATACGTGTTTCCAGAGGAGGCACATACTTAAATATTGCTGTATTTTCGAGTGACACTAATTACGACCGATTTTCAATTGAAAATTACGGATGTGCTTTGAAGGTCCATAAACTAAATTACAGGAAAACCTTTCTCTATTGCCTGTTTCTAATAGCGACATTACGACGTTCTCCAAAACTTGGAAATATTTTACAAAATCAGTTAACCGGTAAGTACTATCAACTCAAGTATCTATGCATTTTCAATTAGACAGGTAGGTAATAATAAACAAAATTCAAATAAAATACTAAATTATTCCCTCGATTAAGAAGCTTGTGTAGCTTAGAAACCGGTCCGTAGTAAAAAAAAAAGTAGTTTCAAATAAAGTGTTTTTATATTAATTTTAATTAGTTTTTTTTAAATTAAAATTTTATAATTTACATAGTTCAACTTCAAGCAAAAATTTAAGATGGTAATAACAGGAATAACTCACCACAGAAATAAATAAATTGAGATTTGAAGATGGACATTACTGATGATTTTTTCTGGGTTTTTTCGAAACGTTGTGCGTCGGCAAGAAATACGAACAACGCGGCATAAAATCCCAGGAAAAGGGCCATGAAAATACCGGAACTTTAGGCGCATTATGGCTGATTTTATATCTCTTATCAAAGTGTTGAACTTTGCTTTGGGTTATCTTGATTCAACTGTCGATCAGTTTGCGAAATTGTTTATTTATTTAAACGGTTCGAAACACCAAAAACATTTCAATAACAAAACAGTAGTTATATCGTACGGAGACATAGTATGTAGGTAATAAATAAATACTAGCCGTGTATTTCTCGTTATTGATGATAGTATTAGTATTATTTTATATTGAATACACAGCATACAAGGATCTAGATACATGTACGTAATATGTACAATGCAAATACTTTTTTCTTTATTTGTCAAACAAGTACGAATTCGGACAAAATTTTGTAAATATGTTTTTTTTATATCAAAATGCGCTGCAGTTACCAATGCAGTGCCCTATACACTCTGGGGGCGGATAAAGACATTATGATGGTGATGATGATGTCGAACAAATCAGTTAAGCGAAAATTCTTATTTTTGAACAGATTAGAAGGCCCAATTACAGTGGTGAATTACAGCTCAGAAATCACATTAATTTTTTGTTGTCTCACCGGGAATTCAAATATTCTTTTTTTTTAAATTCTCATTAGTAAAATAACATACATTTAACAAAATATTTTTAATTTTGAAATTCACATTCTACTGTTAATGATAATATTTAAACATCTTTTGTAAAGGTTGTCCGAGTCTTTTGCTTAGTTTTGTCTTGTAGTTTATTGTATAATTTCAGTCCATGGTTTATTAGTCTCGACTGTCCTTGTCCCGTTTTAGAAGGTTGTTTATGATATTTTTCTGATATTCTCGTATTGTGTCCATGTTTACTACATTTTTTTTCAAGTTTTAGTTCTTCATCTACAATTACATCAGTGGATAATTTATGAATAAATTTTAAGGATTCTAGTTAAAGAGTTTAGTTACGTTTAATTGCTTAGTTTGTTTAAAAAGTTGTGTAGTTGTTGTTAGATAGGGTAGGTCGTATACTAACTTTAATATTTTATTTTGCTGTCTTTGTAGTCTGTTTATGTCATTTTGATTTCCCGTTCCCCATAGCAGTTGCATATAACATATTTTAGATTTTACATAGGGCTCGTACACTTGAATTTTTCCGTTTTTGGAACAAAGTTTTTGATTTTAAAAAAAGATTCGATTATGTCGCCACTTTGCTAATTAAATTGTTGATATGAATTGTCCATGTCAATTGTCTGTCTATTGTTATTCCTAAGTATTTAACATGTTCAATTTCAGTTAGTCATTCATTATTTATGCATTCATTTACTTTATGACATTTTTTTAGATTCAAAATGGATAATACTGCATTTTATTTCATTAAGTGCTAGTAAGTTTGTGTTTGTCCATTTAGTCAACATAGTAAGGTCTTCGTTTGTCATTGTTTATCAATACGTCTGTTTGATTTTTATAGATATTTCTTAGAAATAATAAAATCTAGTTCACCGGTCGCAGTCGCCAGTAAGTCTTCTAATGCTCGTCATATCACCTTTAACCTCCGCTAATGAAGTGAACGAGGCCTATCAATGGCTGTCTAATCCACTTAACGACGCTCTTGCCGCTAATTAGAAACTGGATACTATTGTTGCGCGACCTGTTACTCTATAGTCTATAGGTCTGTACTGAGGTAAACCGCACCTCTGGGATAGCGTCCACAAGTGACTTATTACTTTAATTATAATAGATACAATGTCCATAGTGCTGGTAATTTGAGGGAAAGTTTGAATGGAATCAATCACTTGCGCATGTACGAGTCACCGGCACAGCGCTACTCGAACTGAACTAGTTGGTAATTGCTGTATTCAGTGTTCTAACGATTGCATAATATCGAAGTAATTACCTTTATTTATACATAGATCTACCCAAAGAACGAATAGCGTACTAAGAATCCCGAATTGTAAATCAAGACTTGAGCAAAGACGCTTATTATGTATAGTCCCATCTCAACACAGGACTTTTAGTCGCATGGAGTTGGGACTTATGTCTCAAATAATGTACAATAAACTTATGTATGTAAATAAATAAAAAATAATAATAATAGCATCAAAACTGTTAAATGCATTCCAGTTCAATGTTAATATGACAGATATTCTTTATTTACATTTGTTTCGATTTAACAAACATTGATGTTTTAGTATTAGCATTTTATCTTTATTTTTATATCTATCGTATTCTTCCAGTAGCCTGAATGATTTTTTTAATGTATTATACACACAGGCCATGCCTTTTTGGGATTTTTATGTTTATGCGATACTGCATTTTGCTGTTTTATTAAAATTAAAAAAAATACCTACATTTAATACAAAAATTGCGCAAAAATTGCGCAAAAATATCTTAATCTAATATAACTGTATTTTATATAAATGTCTTTATAAAACCCTTTAGTTGACAACTTTGATACACACTCAATCAAACTCTTGGTGACTAGTAACTACAAGGAAGATAAAAAAATAATGCTTGGCAATAAAACTGTAAAACAACAGATGGAAGAGTTGATGAAATGTGGATGTTTAAACGTATGCAGAATGGTAAATGTTACACAATGTGTAAACTTAAACCAACCAATGACAGGTCATGAGCCCTGTAAATCCGTGGACTTCTATATTCCGTTCTCATTAATGCTTTCGTACTCTTTTGAAACAAACTATGATCAAAATAACTCCCTAGGGAGTCCAGCCGAAAGTACATTTGGACATGCTCAAAACATTGTTTAACCGCATATATGTACAATATTTTTATTATACACGGATTTTCAAGGCTATACCGCGAAACTTCATAAGAACATTTTTCATGATGTACTTTTAATAATATCCAAGTGAATTCTTTGTAACAGTACAAAATAGAGATTAGAAACGTATTTGACCAATGAAACAATACGCACCTGAGCGAACTATTGAAGCGGTTGGGTATGGGAGGGGTAAGGGTATGAGGGAAGGATGCTAGTACGAGACACAGGATTTTATTCATGCTCAAATTATAATTGTCGGGTTGTGGTCCCGTGGCTAGTGTCTCGGACTCACAGACCAAAGGTCCGTGGTTCGAATACCACTCTACCCCAACTTGATTCCATTTTCCCTCAAAAAAATGGCCCTCAAAATTAAATATTTGGGTAAATCATAAGAACGCAAATATTTCTTTTTTTTTTTTAAATAAATTATTGATGAGTTAAAAAAAAAAAAATAAGATTACTAGGAAGTTTACCATGAGGAATGCAGTGGCAAGCCGTGATTTATTTTATCGGTAATCTAGAAAAAAATCTAATTAATTTTCACCTAGGTACATATAAGTACATAATATACAAGTAATATAATTTTAAATTACTATTTTTTCTGTGGTTCTGTGAAAATCAACTCAATCAACGACTGTTGTTAACCATGCAATAAACGTAGCTTTATTATATACAATTTTATTCCAACACTTGTGCAAAAGTTTATTTAAAAATACTCAAATATCACAATAACATTCAGCAGATATTTCCATTATGATTGAAATTTCAACACCAGTACCTATTGGCCGTACCCTTTTAAAACGAATAATGCCAAAAAAGCCACTTTGAACGCCACATGTCCTTTGTGATATATAATAACAAATTTCGACAATTTTTCTAGCGCCGTTTTCGTGAGTTATCACTTCAAGGGCGCTGTACATTATACTTAGATAAAAAAAAATAAGGTCTATCTACATGCTAACTCTTAATAACTATTTACTAACAATATTTTTTTTACAAATCAAGTAATACACATTAAATAGTACTTCTTAAAATTACATCTGAAAAGTAGCACTTAAAGTCAGGAAACGATTTCACAAAAAAAAGTTTTATATTTTTTTCTGAAAAGGGATTCTGTTGCACAATTTCGAACTTCTGAAGGTAGAGCATTCCACGCCAAAGGTATATAATATGTTAACGGTATCCTATAAAAAAAAAAGTCCTTCGAAAATAATGTTCGGAACACCAGTTTCTAAATAAAGAATCTTCAAATAATATTTGTAATCTGCAAGCTTGTTTCAGTACTCAAAAACCTGACTGAGAAAAGATGTAAAATATAGTATACTTTTTTGTATGCAGAAATAAGCTGAGGTACTGGGCTAGTTTCATCGCTCTCAAAGAACGGGCTGCGCGCTGGGCGCACTTCATAGTTGAAATCTAGCCTCCATTTACATTATAAAAAAAGATTATCAAGTTTCATGTTTATTAAAATTAAGAAAAATCGGTTATAAAAACAGGATTTAGATTACTATTATTATTTAGAGGTAAGATATAAAAAAATATCATATATTTGTACCTACATAGGTGGTACATAATGTAATGTAAGTAATATATACCATGAATTGACATTTTTCCGTGGTTCTGTGTGATACAACAACTCTCATCCATGAAATCAACTCAAACGATGTAACTTCGTGATATATTATATTATATAGATATATTATCCATTATTTTCATATATAATTTATAAAAAAATAAATACCACTATGAATTCAGTCGATATTAGGTATTCAATTGAAATGTCGACTGGCCGCATTGTTCTAGTAATTAATAGTGCTAAAAACGGCCGCGTGGAGCACTATATGTCCTGCAATATGACGCATGAAAATAATTATGGTCTTATGTCAAAAGTACAATCTCAAAGAAAAATAGTCCTTAAGAAACAATGTTTGAAATACTGTTTTCCAAATCAAGAATCTTGAAATAATTTGTGTAATCTGCAAGTTTAATCTAGGAAAAAAAACCCGCACTGGGGATAATATAATTAAAATATATTATTCTTATTTGTATGAAAAATAAGCTGGAATAATCGGCTAGTTTCTTGGCTCACCGCTGGCGCTGGGCGCGCTTTATTAAATTTTATATTTATATTAGGATAAAAATACAAACGGTGGAAATGATTTAAAATAAATGTTAATTATTTATTCGTTTTTTTGTAAATAAAGTTACAATAAAACATTATTATGGTTAGTCAAATATAATGGTAAGCTGCGCATAATCGCTTCTATACACGGTTTGCCCCTGCCATATACAACATTTAGGTATTTAATAGTTGATAACATTAACATATGGAAGCTAGATTACCAAGCGCATAGACGAGTGGAATTCTAGCAACTTA
Source organism: Micrasema longulum (assembly GCF_059751315.1). Taxonomy (NCBI): domain Eukaryota; kingdom Metazoa; phylum Arthropoda; class Insecta; order Trichoptera; family Brachycentridae; genus Micrasema; species Micrasema longulum. Next base: position 23,946 of record NW_028277804.1, read on the forward strand.
AAATACACCCCTGTATCGGTTGGTGAAATTCTGTCAATCAGCAAAGTGAATTCATTGGTCGGTACTTGGTACCCAATGCACATGCGCATAGTGCGCCATATAACATTAGGACCGTGAGAATCGGTCAACAACGATTCTTGGAAATCCAATTCAGTTACTTCACAGACCAATCGTTTCTTATGGATGGACCCCACTGGCTCTCAAACTGTTTATTCTTACAAATTAAATATTTCAATTCAATAATTCAATTAGATAAATCTCACTCGCATAAATAAAGGTTTCAGCTCTTTAATTTCACAAACATCAACAGATGAAAGAATCGAAGTAATATAGATATTAAAATATGGGCAGAATGGTGAATGTCACACAGTGTGTAAAGTGGCCACTCAAATCAGCCAATGACATTTAACATTTTTTTTTTTTAACATTTTTTTTTTGCATCACAACAGCCCAGGAGGCCTAATTACAGTGGTGAATTACATCACAGAGCACCCAGGCTTGAGAAAAATCACATTTTAATTTTTGTGTTCTCACCGGGAATTGAACCCGGAACCTTCCGTGCGTGAGTCAAGCGTCTTGAGCACTACACCACGGAGGCATGACATAACATAAGCCCTGTAGATGCCTAGACTTCTGTATTGCCTTCTTTAAAATGTTCTTCATCTCTGTTGTGGCGACCTCCGTGGTGTAGTGGTCAAGACGCTTGACTCACGCACGGAAGGTTCCGGGTTCGATTCCCGGTGAGAACACAAAAATTAAAAATGTGATTATTCTCAAGCCTGGGTGCTCTGCGAGGTAATTCACCACTGTAATTAGGCCTCCTGGCCTGTTATGGTGCAAAAAAAATAAAAAATATGTTAATGTTAACAGCTCCCCGGGGAGTTGAATCCAGTCCATGTCTACAAACATTTGGGCAAACTCAAAATATTGTTGATAACAAATTGTGATTATTATACCAATGCCGTATGTATTGTTTATTGTTTGTGAACCATAATAAATAAATAAATTTGTTGCTAAACAAAGCCGTACATGTAAATAGTTTCTAATTTGTTCGAGGAGGGGACGCAGAATAACAGTTGAATGTTTGCAGCGGCAGAGTATGTAACGGTTGTGGTACCTCTGTGACTATCTATGAATGAACCATTGAAGAAATTCCTCGCTCATTCACTTCATTCTTCCAACTTGCCCAGTCAAGGGTCAACGAACAAAAATCTCCACTCTTTACTACGTCACATTTTGTTCATTTTTACATATTGATAAATTTTACATTAAAACATTTGGGCACTGTCGACAGAAACACTCAAAATATCAAAGATGATACTAATAAAATAAAATCTATTTTGATTTACATTTTTTTGAACTGAGATCGCGGCGGAACAAATCTAGGAGATTTTTATTTTAGATGATGGATGTTTGATGAAATGAAATAAAACATATTCTAATACATATATTATAACTGAAATTATTACAAAAAACAAATTGAAAATTTTTAGATAACTATTGAAATTGTAACGATTTTTTATTTGTAATTTATTTATTTTATTTTATAAGGTAATTCAACAAAGATAATTACTAGAAAACATACAATTTGAAAGCATTCGTCGATACAATGTTACATGCATATATATCTTCATGTATAGAATTACACAAAATAGATTTATACATTAATTTGTAATACATATTTTTAAATATTTTTTTTTATACAGGATATAATGCAATAAAAAATAAGTTGTACGTGTGTACTTATTGAATAAGATTTATTCGTAAGAGATTATTCGCAAAAGCTGAGAGAGTATCATGAAAAATGTCCATTTTATTGTTTCGGCAGTATATATTATATTCCCGACACATGCGGGCCATAGGTGTGTGGTATTTAGCATTATTTGAAAACAAAGGCAGTTTAAGTATTTCCCGATGTCTGAGTGTTCTCAATCCCGCATTTATTTGTATTTTATTTAAGAGGTTAGTATCTACTTTGTAGTTTAATATTTTATACAGAAATTTTATGTCGAAAACAACGCGGCGTTTTATCAGAGAATTAAAATGAAAAAGATTTAGAAGTTGCTCGTAATTTGAATTTGAACGTGGGTTGGAAATTGAACTTATACAAAAGGTACTTTAAGAACTTTTTTTGAACAGATTCTATTGAATTTATATGATTTTGATATTGCGGACTCCATACGCATGAGGCATACGTTCTATTTAAAGTACAATTTGGCGTATATTTCAATTTTGTACATCTCAGGCATTTTTCGTATGACCGATAAGTATTCCCCTTTATATGCGGAATGCCGACGTGTCTCATCTCTGAAGAGTGGTGCCCCACCTCTGAGGCGTTATGCTCCAACAGTGGGGCGTACGCCTCACCGTGGGAAACACTGCGTTAGAGGGTATTAATTTAATGATAGCTAAATTTATTTTAACAGAGAGGGAAAACACGTGTGAGAAGGGAATATGGAAGTCTAGGCATTTACAGGGCTTATGACCTGTCATTGGCTGGTTTAAGTGGCCACTTGAAAAATGATAACGCTTATTTTGAATTAGGTACCTCGCATCTACTCTTAATTTGATGATACTGAACAAACCGTTCTCATTTCTGCATGAACCCATAAAATAAAGTGGTCTAGTTTGCGTTTTCTAGTTTCCCATATTAAATACCACGTGCTTATAAATACTCCAATTAGACACACAGCCCCGATCAATTTACGCGAGAGAACTAATTTATTAGTGCAACTTGCACATTTTAAATTGGCCAACTCTATGCACTGACGTTAGCTTGGATAATTGCCTACATAATATTGCACATTTAGATATCTGCATTTATTTCGCTGTTTTGCAATGCACAGAGGTTCTTTGCTTCAGGTCCCGACTAGCTAGGAACTTCCTGTGTTTAGGCAAGACCTTTTTTGTTACGTGAGTTTTTTTAATTGAATGATATTGACTTAATATCCACGATAAAAAAACCTTTTTTAAACATTTGTTTTTCATAAAATATCTTCATAAAGGCGTCAAAATATCATATGTCACCAAACGAACATTATTGAGTAGCAATCATAGATTATTAATTCAATTAAAAATTATATATGGGTACCAAGGGCGTGCGGTGAGGTTTTCGTTTAGGGAAGCAGTCACTTGGTATTAAGTACAAAGGTAAAATATGTACCTTCTACTTACACAGTAATTCGAGTTTAGTGTTTTCAAATAAATTAAAAAGCAATTTCATATCATAATTACAGCAAAAAGAGTTATATTTCATAGTTTCATATTATAATACCACAGTGTGGACTGATTTCAATGCTAAATTAGTTTTAAAATAGTCACAATATATGAAAAATAAACATATATTGGTTTGTTAGAACTGCTTCCACAGAGCTTAGAAGATCTCAAATTGCGCGTGCGCCGATTTGTGAATTCAGTACTGATTAACCACCTTATAGGAACCAACAGACTTACGCAGTTCCTTATTCCAGAATTAAACGGAGCTCAATGAATTTTACTTGAGTTAGCTTATAACTGCGCAGGCAAAAGGTTTTGTGTGGCTTTGGCGCAATTTTCACGAAGTTATTGATTAATGAATATCGAACCCATCTCAGATCGTTACGATTAACAACAAACTAATAAAAAAATATTTTGTTGTAGTTACTAAAAATACTAGTTGACTTCTAGCAGTAAAATGATTAGATAACAAATGTAGGTCCTAATGATAGATTAGAAGTAATTTTTTTAGGGAAGCATACGTTCCATCCAATCTATGGACGGACTGCGCATGATGGGTACATTTCTTATTTCCCTAAAGCTTCTAATGCTAGTTTCAGGCTACTATATAAATACTAAAAAAAAAGAAAAATAAATGTACAAATAAATAAAAATCACCTTTGGTGCATTGGTGCATTAGTTGATTTTTCCCGCGCCCGCTCGAGTGCTTAATATTTCATACGAACGGGCCACACTAGGGCGATGCGATGGTTTTGTTTATATTGCGCATAAACAGGAAATCCTATTTTCACTGTTAATAAATATACAAAAGTCGAGCACACAGCTAGAAATATTAATTTCTGACCGTAATCTCGAGCATCGAGTATCAGCGGATGTGTGATGCGTAGGTGTCGGTTGTCGGTACAGGGTACAGGTAGCAGCTAGACTAGGTGCATAATTCACGAGAATAAATCATAATTATCACAGAGGGGGGGCTAATCAAGGAGCGCTTCTGGTTAAATTAATTGGTAACATAATACTACTTAAAACATTGTATAATTCTCGTCAAACCAAACATATTTTGATAGGTTGCGGGATGAATGGTCTTTTGGGCTTCGCTGTTGACTATGGCAACAGCAAAGCCCAAATAATCAAACACGAAAAACTCTTAGAGCTCGGTCATAGAATCGTCAGCACTAAAAGGGGGATTTATTAAGGAACACAGCATAAATATGTGGACAAATATATACCTAAATGAATATGAATGAAAGTCCATTAGCATTAACGTGTCCTTTAGTCCTGCGAAAATGGTACGTGACGCTATGTCACACCGTCACACGTAGCGAGTCCCCCTTGCGTTTGGATCGCTCCTGAACTGCCAGTCGCAATATGAAAGTGATATTAACTTCTCCCGAGTGCAGGCGATTAGTATTTAGCTCGCGTCCTTCGCTCGCGAATACGAACGCCGCTCGGCGTCCCCCATACGCGATTAGCCCGGTAGCCGGTCGCGGAGGGAGTTTTACGATGCGGCTAACTCGAATCGAGATTGCGACGATTCTCGCCTCGAATAAGAGCCCGTATTATGATACTTCTCGCCGGATGGTCACGTCGCTTGAGCGACATAAAAACCCGCGCCGTCCGCGGCGCAGCATGCCGCTAACTACTGACTACCGACTGCCGTCGACGGTCAGGACCGTCAGGAGCGCGGTCGTTCTGCGGAGCTCGCGGTATTGGCGAAACGCACGGCGATATGGCGGTGCCCGTGGCAGCAATGAGAATAACAAAATGTTTTATTTATTTTATCGCGGAATACTTATGGTAAGTGAGCTTGGCGCCGGATATCGCCGTTGCGTTCCATGTGCGTTGGAAGTACCGAGTTCTGAGCGAGTTTGCTGACAAGTAAACCAGTTTGTGCGCACGTGAAAAACGACAACAATGTTCGCGATGAAAGCGATTCCCGTAGCGAATAGACTAACGATAATAGTCATTTCAAAAAATCATTATTTGATGCAGTTTTCATGAGTCAATGGAGCGTGTTTTCCTTTGTTTACCAATTTCGACAGAACTGCTTTATCGGTTGAACACCGTTAATTCATTTCGGAGAGGAGAGCACAAAATAAAAAGAATCGGTTACTTTACAGAACCTTTGGCTATCCTTTTTACTGACTTCTCGAATCAACCTTGTCTTATTCGTATCCACTATCCACAGATCCACAGATCCACACCTGTGTCCGAGTCAGTCGGGGATAAAGGAATCAATATTCGGATCGCGCAATAGTAACGATATCAAGCTGTCGTTGTGGGAGTGTCAACAACGGCTTGTTCACAATTAATATTAATATGCGCACTAACCACGTGCGCGCGCATAGTGAATATTATATATTATAATGATACAACGCAGATTGCATAAAAAACAAAACATGTTTTGATAAGCTAGGTAGTAGGTGTTGCAGAGATACAAAGTATCCACAGCGTAATATAGAAATGAGCATTCATTAAAAATAATAAATGTCTCACAGTAAAGGTATTTGGATATTTCTTTCGAGAAAAAAATACTGAAATCATTAAAATTACGCTTTAGTTCGAATGCTGCTAAAATTCACTTCCTGTTTACACTATAATTTGCTCGAGAATTCAATGTTTGAGATCATTTTAACGAGTCATCTCGAAATGTTGTCGATTCAGAGAAATTTGTCGCAGGAAATGCCTGGCTATTATTAATTAACTGCGGAGAATTATTTTTCAATTACGTATGTGGGCGTTCGCCGCACACCTTGGCTGGGTAAGGCAGAGCTCTGTGGATGCCCATATTCTGGACATATTCTCCGAAAATACGCCCGGTTGGAGATATTCAATCGGAAGAATATTAAGGCGCATAACACAAACTAGCCGGCCGCCGACGCTGGGAATTTTATGTACTTTCACAGTCCCACATCCCGCCTTATATTTTTCAAACAACTATTCGAACCGACGCGCGTCCTGCTCAAAGAGTTTCTCCGAACTGACAAATAAATTAACGTATTGTTAAAATTATTTCGGCACACCGCCTCCGGCCACGCGACAAATCTCCAATATAAATTTGTCTGGAGGCAGGTGACTCCAGCGTTCCGAAATATTCCTAAAGTTTGATTTAATGACAGTGAAAATTTAGTTACTTTGAAGTGGATTTAATACATTAAGAGTATTTTTAAACTTATTTTATCTGAGACAATGAAAGGATTTTTTAGTAACATGGCGTACGGAGCATGACAAAAAGGCCATTTTCGCGTGTTTTAACGTAAGTTCGAGCATTTATTTATTATGAGAAAACAGTTTAATTCCTGACGATGAGGTAGTAACCTGGAAACCGGTCTAAGTGTAACGCAAAATTAAAATGGTTTATACAAATTAATAAACATATAAATGCAATAAATAATCGTTTACAAATAGAATCTAGATTACATGTCCTGCAGCTACAGAGCGCATGGGCGGTTGGATATCTAGAATATGTTTACAATAGAAGTTTAAATTATAGACAATTCTTTGTAATTTTATTTATATAATATGTATGAAAGTTGAAATCACCAATCTTGCAGAGCATGGACGAGTGGAATTCTGGCAACTTAATATTTTTTAAAGGTTTACAACAAAATTTAATACTAAAAGGTACATTGAGCACAACAACATTTACAAACGGCACAAAAAAGCAGTCTGACCCCTAAGGAAAGCTCACAGCAAGAAATAAATTAAAAGCAACCTCAGTACGTTATTTCAAAATAATCATTATTATTATTTATTATTTCAACACTTTATATACATACAGTTTACATAAATATGCACAAGGGCGGGCATATTTTTTTTAATTTTTTTATTTTTATTTATTTATTTAGTTCTATGTAACATAGTCTAATATATATTTACAACACAATATTTACATCTATACTTATTCTAACATTATTTATCACTATTATACACTTAGTATCCTAATTTATAATATTAACTGTTTCATATGTACATTTTCATTAATTATATTCACTATTTACACTATATACTACCTAATATTTTTCACATATATACTTTTTACTTTTAATTTTAAATATATTTACATTAATTTAATTTTTTATGCTTTCTGGCATTTCTTCAAATAGTTTTATTCCCTTGTACATAAGGCAGTTCTGGGACATTGCTTTTGATTTCTTTTCCAGTCTTATATTTTTAGATCCTCTTGTTGCATAGTTTCTATGAAAGAACTCATTATTTTTTAGTTTATTTTGAAAATATCTCGGAACTATTCCTTTAATAATTTTGTTTATTTCATTGGCAACATTGAATTTGATTCTTTGATCAATTGTCATGATATCTAGAAGTTGAATCATTTTCTTAACATTTTGTCTTAAAGCAATTTCTTTCTACCAGCCCATGCCATTCGATTTGAGCATATCAGTAATATAATGAACAAATCATCATCATTCCCTTTCCTCACCTAATGGTGCATACGGCCCTGCATTGGTACATCAATCGCAGTGTATCTTGATCATTTTTGTTACTTGAAGGTAATAAGATCAGTCTTACGCTTCAGGTTCCAGTCCAGGGACTATGAAATATTTAAGTGTAAAAACAACTTTAATTTTTTAAAAATATTTTATGTCAACCATGTCGGGAATCGAACCGAGACCTCTTGCGTGGTAGGCAAACGCGCTGACCACTATACCACGAGGCCGACAATATGAACATATTGTTGGTATATTAAAATGTAATTGCCTAGCTTGAAACGGAGTATGTACTCTTGTTGGCTGGGCAAAGTTTCTAATAAAAAAATGTATTTACTGTTTAATGTATAAATTCGAGTAAATAATTTAAAATTATTACGTTTTTATTATTAAACAAAATATTGATAAACATATATTTTTTTATGAAATAAAAATTGACTTAATATATACACTATACTATGAAGAGAAGAGGGGTAAAGAGGGAAGGAAAGAGTGAGGAGACAGGAAAACCTAAAATATTCAGGAAGTGACATTTCATACGCGATTTGAATGTAAATAAAGAAGAGGCGAATGTCAGAACATTAGTGGGTAGATAATTCCATAATCAAGCAGCTACTACAGTGAAAAAGGAGGCAAAACAAATAGAACGGTGAGTGGGTATTGAAAAGGTTCTCTCGTTACTAAAACGAAGAGTTAGCCCATGTGGGTAGATTATTCCATAATCGAGCAGCTACTACAGTGAAAAAGGAGTCAAAAAAATTAGAGCGGTGAGTGGGTATTGAAAGGGTTCTCTCGTTACTTAAACGAAGAGTTAGCCCATGCTGTGTTAGAGGTTAAAAGAGCTCTCTCAGATAAACAAGCGAAGTGGGATTATTCAAAATATTGTGAAGATAATAAATTTTGACCCTAATGATCCGATGTGCCCCATTGCTCACCCAATATTCCCATCTCCGTGATGTGATTTCTTCTCCGAGACTCGCCCATCGCGCCGTCTCCCTCGCTCCCTCCCCGTCCACCGGACGGGCGAGGAGGGAGGGCGGCCGCGGCGGGGAGGCCGGGCGCGCTGAACACCTGCGCGCGAGTCCGTATTTCGTGTGCCGCGCATTTCTTATTTTACTATTTTCTTCTTTTAATCTCGATTAGATTCGGGCACCCGGGGCCGAAGGCGCGCGGCCGGCACGGAATAATACCATAAAAAACGCCATAAAGCCCACGAAGAGTGTCGAATCCAAGAAAGGGACAAAATTAAAAAGCTGAATTAAAGTTGTATTAAACATTTAGCAGTGGTTATCTCCCGTCGAGAAAAAGGAAAAAACGGTTGTGAATTTGGAAAAAAAACAACAGTTTTTACATATATTGCATACAGAAAATAAGAGTATATATAAACTCAAATTGAAAACCAGTCAATATAAATTTCCCACAGTTATGCAAGTTATTCATTAAGTACATTTAGGTGTAAGGAATTCAGAAATTGCAAAAAATATATATTTACATAAACAACAAACAAAAAAAGCAACGAGCCGTTTCACCGTAAGGGTAGGCAGAGAGGATAGAACATCACATCGCTCTATATTTGCATAGGTACATATCTCCAAAAAATTATATTTTTTTATTTTTTATATCTGAGCATGTTTTTTACTCTTAATTTTAATTCTTACCTTACAATTACAAATAATATTAAAAATTTCTTCATTTTTAATATAATTTCCTTTTGTAAATACTAACTAGAAACTTTTAAATAACTTTTTAAACTTAAATTTTTATTTTTAAACAACTCCTATGGATATGTTTTTTTCCTTCCCTTTTTTGTACTTTCATTGATAACCTTACATAATATAATTATTATATAATATGGAAACTTCACTGGTCCATTAGAGTTAGGTCTGTCTGTGTAAAATATAAAACTATGTAACCGTACTGTATGTTTCCTGAATAAAAGAAAAAAAAAGAAAAAAAATCTCCCTTTCTCCTACATTCAATACTTTATTATCTTACAAGTCCACAATATCAAGTTTATTTGCAGCTGCTCGTCAAACTATTATCGAGAATTTAATTCCATAAACGAAAAAAAATACTTAATTTGTTTATTTTTTGGGTGATACCGTGTTTGTTAGACCTATCCGTTAGTATCACCCAAAAAAGAAACAAATTGATTAAAGTGACCGTGAAAACCTTCGTACGTATTTAAAAAAATTACTTCTTTTTATTTGCCATAATATCCAATCGTGCTAAGTATTGGCAAATACGCGTTTCATATATTCTTCTTATTTCTTTTTTCCCGATAATATTCTTGCTTGATTATTAATTTTACTAATTTTTTTTCTTGCTTACCATAATACTTTATTTACTTTGTTTCCTATTCAGCATTTATTTTATTAACTTACATACTTGAATTTTTTGTTATATTGTATTTCAATGTTTTTTTTTTTTCGTAAAACCCAACGTAAATACAGTCGAACTTGGTTATTACAAGGAAGATGGGACCAATTGAATTCGCTCGTTATAAGCGTTACTCGTTATACCAGAGAAAGGTTTTTTTGTATACAATCGCTATTGCACATTGTCACTAAGTAAACAAGTAAATACATATGTGTAGATATAATTCATACAATTTTTTTTACATGGTTTAGGTTTTAACTGATCTGGTCTAGAACTCATTTGATATCACCCACTTGTAATGTTTATTGTGTATTGAAAAAAAGCCTAGAACATTAAAAATCTAAAAAAAACCGGTAAAAACCCCCGAAACAAGCATGTCATTTATAAACTACAGAAGCAGCTGTAAATTGTAACAATGTGCCGAACCGGCACTTACTAAGTTCACAAACCTTGGATTTTTTAAAAACCATGTGTGTTCATTTTTCAATATTGTCGGCAAAAAAATCAATTAGGTACTTAGACACTTTCCTAGCTATCCTTAAAAAAATCCTATCCTAATGTTCGGCAATATTTATCCCTTACGTTAGCTGACCGTTTAGAACTTATTACTAAGATTCTTATTTCGAGAATTATGTTTTTAACAATTTAAGATTTTGTATAATTTTAGACAATACTTTTGTTCGGTATGTTCGAGAATTAGCTCGTTATACCAGTGAATAATTGTATGGAGAAAACCATGAACTAAAGTGTTGACTAACGTTTCCTCGTTACATCCGAGATCTCGCTATTTCCGTGATCGTTATAACCGAGTTCGACTGTATGTTTATTTTCTGAAGCGAGACTTCTGAATGAATGTCGACGTAATATTATCAACACATAGTTTGCCGTATCTCAATGTTGACCGCTGTTATCAATAAAAACACATATAAGAAAACATTACAAAACTACACGTGCAGACACTTGACGGACTTGTTTACGTCTCTCTGTAATACTTTGGATTATTCAATATACAGTTCAGGAGCGATGACTCAGTTTAAGTCAGTTGTAGTGTTCAATAAATAAGAACATCAGAATGAAAACAAAAATAAAACAACTTTGTTTTTAAATACGACATACTACATACTTTACTAGTAAACATTTTCCTGTTTTATTTTTAACAGTGTTTTCTAAACAATCAGAGTGTTCAGTCCTATGGGAAATTGGATATAAAAAAAAAATTCTGACACGTGATAAAAATTAGAGCATTTAATTTTAATTAGTATGAATGTATTATTGTTTTATGTTTATTCTTTATATATTCTTTGTTTTTATTTTTCTTTTCATGTACTCGTATTAAAATTATATAGGCTCTTATAAATAAACAACTAAAACAGTGTAAGTCACTCTCCAAGCACATGAGTTAGTCTCTTTTTTTGGAGAGTTACAGTGATAAAATTTACTAGATGTGTAAAAGTAGTTATGTTTAAAATTTTACAAAAAACTTGTAATTTTTATAAAATTTATGAATAAAAGAAAAAAAAAATTGTACGTCGAAGTTTCACGAAAATCAATGAAAAAAAATAATCAATCAGTAGAGCTTACGTATCACGTACTAGAACATGTGACATCACGGTCGGAGTAATTTTTAAATTACAAAACTTTAAAATATCATAGCGCTGATAATACGATAGATATAAATACATTTTTTTAATTGGCTTAGTTTATTAGTTTATTGATATAATAATAAATAAAAAAAACGCCGAACGGTTTTATTATCTTATTCCCCACCATCAAACATTAAACTTGCACTCTACACAACTAACAATATAGGTACATTGTTAAAAAAATCACAAAGATAAAGCCCTAAAATATAATAAATCTGCCATTTACCAATTAAATTGTAATGATTGCGATTCATTGTAAAATAAATTTTAATATTGGAGTAAAAAGAACACAGAAAGAGCCTAAATAATAATTATAAGGAAGCAACAGTCGACTGTTACCTCAACAATATTTTGAGTTTGTCCAAATTTTTGTAGACAAGGACTGGATTCAACTCCCTGGGGTGCTGTTTATATTAACATATTACAACAAAGATGAAGAACATTTAAGAGCAGGTAATATATAAGTGTAGGCATCTACATGGCTTATGACCTGTCAATGGCTGGTTTAAGTGGCCACTTTACACACTGTGTAACATTCATCATTTTGCCCATATTTGAACATCTATATTCCTGCAATTTTTGACTGTTACCTCGTTTTATCGGCCCTTGTAATAATATTTTCTTTAATTCGCAAACCATCTGATGGGAAAAAATTATTATTCATAAAGACACTGGGTAAAAGGTTCTACATGCCAAAAAAAAACATTAAAATTAAACGACTCAGAAATCCAAGAAATTAAAACAATATTTCCGTGAAGTCCATTCCTGTCTAATAGTAATAAGGATCAAACTCCCCTCATCCCGCACCTCCTCGTTTATAAAGACAAAACATTACAGGACAAAAAGGTTTATAACCTCCATGTCAATTAAGTTCCACATGCATAGTTACGAAAAGAGACTTCAACACTTTTACTTCAAAACGTTTGAAACTAGAAGAAAGTTGGATGACTTGTTGTATTTTTATAAGTTTGTTAATGGTAAACTGTAAAGTTAAAGATGTTTAAGTAATTTAAAAAATAGTGTTCCTAAAGGTCACACATACCTTATGGAACCCTTAAACATTCTACATAGATTCGTTTAAGAATAATGTGTCCTTCATCAATCCAATATCAAGAATGTTCAGATTTTACAACCGCATTGAAAACGTAGAGATTGACATTTTTGACACTGGATTGTTTAGGTTTAAGAAGTATCATATACAATATAAATGAATATATTAATTTTTACAATAATTTAATTTTGATAACTTACATTTCTAGTTATTTCGATACACATATTATTTATTGTTTATATTGGTTTTATATTAATTAACGATTTTTTTACAATAATTTAAATTCAAACATTTACATTAATAATTTTATTTAAATGCGTATTTTATTGGTGTTTACATATATTTATAAAGTGTATTTTATATTAATGAAATAATTTTTAAAATAATTCAATTTAAATTTTGGTAATTTATCTTGTTAATTTTGTTTAAATATGTATTTTATTAGTGTTTACATGTAATTGATGAAAAATAAGTAGCGTCTTTTTTTATTTGCATTTTCTGTATATTAGGTTTGTAAACCAAATAAATAAATGAATAAAAAACAAATATCTTTAGATTATATTTAGTATTCAGTAGTAATAACACATATATATATATATAATTTGGTTAAAAACCAAGCATCATTTGAATTATAATGAACAACCACAAAGTTAGTGCTTCAAATAATAATTTAAGAGAACATTATTATTTGATAATATATATTTACAACGGTCGCGGTCGTGCCTAAACATCAAGATGGCGGATTTTTTTATTTTTTATTTGGCCTGGATCGCGTCACTTCCGAATTCCTTATGAGGGAGACTTACGAGACGAAACAAGATTACACCACATGGACGGAACAGGGGTATAATATGTAATAATGCACAAAAATATGGTAGCATCTGTTAGTTCGTCACACAAACAGCACCCATTAAAGATATTTACACACTTGTCCTTCGACAGAAATGAAAGAATTCTGAATATGTGGTGAATATGAAATAATGCGCAATGTGCACTTGTGGTGACGCAGCTATTGCACTGATACGCATTGCGTCGAATTCCTCTTGCAAAAATATTAACCTTGTTTACATAGAAAGATATTGTACAAGTCCCGAGTGCAGCTTAGTATAAACTGAGGGAGAAACTAGTACTGCGTAGTTTCTAAATAACAACGTTTTTTTTCTCGACTTAACATAAACACTTTCTTATTTATTAATAAATCATTTAATACAAAGTATAATACATTCTAATTACATTCCAAGGAGTTACTAAAACTCAAATTGGGACTTAAATAATATAACCGTTTTTTTAAAGCACATAAGAACAACAAAAAAATAAAGCAAGTATAACACCTTTATAACTAAATATATCACAACAATTCATAATCCAAAACACTTTTTATGTACAAACTGAATAATTATATAAAAACGTTTTCAAGAATGAAGGGGTTGGTAAATTTTAACTAAGGAATAAGGTCTTATTACACTTATTCTTTACATTATTTTTTTTACGATCTTTACGATCCATTACGATATTCTTATAAGATACCGTACCACCTATCTGCAAAAAAACATTGTTACTATTAATTTTATCTTCAATTTATCCCCACACACTTATCGAGTATTTGTAAACTGTCGGTATTAATTTATTGTCATATTTTACAGATAACTTCACTCTTCCTCATAATCATTTCATTTCCGCACATACTAGAAGTAACGAGCACGTAATAGAGCATTGGTACACCAATCGCAGTGCACCTAGAATTTTTCGGTACACGAAGGTAAGATGATCAGTCTTACGCTTTAGGTGCCAGTCCAGGGACTATGAAATATTCTAGTGCAAAAACATATTTTAAAATAAATATTTGATTAGTCAATTCATCACACGACTTGGAATTTTTTGGGATAGATCTTCCGGCTTTTCGTAGATCTCTTCGCGACTAAACATTGTGGGATGAAGTTGGATCTGCATGGTTTAGCTCAAAGTTTTAGGTCTTTCGTTTTTTTGAAAATATTGTATACAATTATTGTTTTGCCCTTGTTTGTCTTTGCTAAATAGTTTTCTGTTCTTTTTGTTCAGTTTCTTGCATTTATGTTTCTTGATGTAACTGTTGTAATTGGCTTAGGCCGTATATATAATAAATAATAAATAAATAAATAAATATCAAACATGTCGGAATCGAGCCCGAGACCTCTTGCATGGTAGGCAAACGCGCACTACTACACCACGAGGCCGACGACTCTTCTTACGTGTATTTATCTATATATTAAAAATGTATTTTGATCTTAATATGTAATAGGCACGAAGTTCCGTTTGTTTTAATTAAATAAAAACAATAAGATAAACTAGCTAGGTATTATTGCGTAGGCAAGTAATTTTAGGATACTAATTTAGACAGTTGATTTACTTTTCAAAAAATCCCAAAAGTTAGTAGTAAGATAGACGGGTCGCTCAAAAGAGACATACTGAATTAACTTCTAGTATTTACTAATCCACAAATATTTGGGCACTGAAAAGACCATCCAAGTCATGCACATGTCCGGGCGAATACAGTTCAATGTGTGAAATATAACCAGAATTCTGGACGATTGTTTTTGACTTTTGATCCGCCTGCGCACAGACAGAAAATGGAATTACGCAGCATTTAAAGACAACGAGATACGGCAGTTTATAAATCGCGTTGCACTTTACAGCACCAGTGCTCAATGGAATGAATAATAATGATTATTATTACTCTCGGCTGCTGAGCGTGACATGTCCGACAGCCAATTAGTAAAAACCGCGACACGTCACTGGTGCAATACAAGAAACTAGTCATGCTATCAAAATCCGTGGACGAGGCGAGGGGTCAATAAAAATCACACAATGTAACTATAGTCCTTAAAATATAGCTTGATTAGTGTTAAGTAAATAACAGCATTTATCGATACTATTCCTGGCCGATTACCTTTCGTTCCCATCCTTCCTTTGACCCATCCTTATGGTACCTACCTAACATCAAGATAGAAGATATTCAAAATTAAAAGATTCGGATTTAGAACAAAAACAAAACAACATTTTTGATTTCACATAAAATCTGATAAAGAAGTGGTTGGAATCATCGCGCGTCGTGGAAAACATTGTTATATTTTATAGTTCATTTTTTGATCCAGTGCCAGAAATTGAAGAACATTCAGATCATATCCATTCCACGTTCCTATCCTTTCTCAAATATTTCCCAATCACAAAACTGAATGAAATTCGATTTTCATTTACAGTCCGTCTTTTCGTTAACAATTAGAATGACAGCTGTCAAACTAACTTCATTAGTGATGGGAAATTACTGATCACTGATCTAATCGATTTTATCAGTTATTTTATGCAATCATGAAACTCTGTTTCCGAAAATTGATATAAAAAACGCAAAAACAAGCCTATTATAGTGTGTTTAACACAATTATTCACCAAAAAATTAAACATTTATACTTTTTTCACGAACAACATCAAATGAATTATTTTTTTATTCGATTAATTTACATCGATCAATTTGTCCCATCTCAAACGTTTTTGCAAAATGATGTGACCTTGTAAGAACGTCGTTAATAGTTAGGTTTATTTCAGTTTTGTTTTAGTTTTTTACCGTGTGTAAGGGGAAAAAAATCAAATTTCCCGTAGCACTGAGCTTCGTCATTTATGTAAACAACAAAAAAACAAACCACCACGCCGTTTCCCCGTAGGAGTAGACGGAGAGGATAGAATGCCACCTCACTCTGCATCACATTATTGGATACAGACCACGCTTCTTCTACATTTATGCATCTTCTGATGCACGCACGCCGATTATTCCGAGTTTTGGCATGTCCCTCTTCAAGTATTTGTTGAATTTAGTCATGCCATGTCTTTCTCAGTTTTCCTCGTTTTCTTTCACTGTCCATTCGCTGTACATGTCCAAACCAACGCAGCACTCCTTTCTCTTTTTTTGTCGATAATGCTCACCTGACCCTTGCGTTATGTACAGATCTTGACATTTGGGCACCTATCATATATATTTACACCATATATTTCAATTAAAAATAAAATGTATACCCACACAGAGACCATGCCTTTGTGTTTTTTTTTTGTGCTAACGTAAAAGTTTTTTTTTCTGTAGTTGCAACTTATGTATTATTTTTGTACAATGCAATTAAAAAATTAAAATAAATAAAAAATAAAAAATGTATATATATATGTTTACCACACATTCGCCTGAGAGATCGCATTTCGAAAACATTCAGCCTTATTTCATCCTTGTTTTTCCAATACCATACTTCGCACCCATACATAAGAGTCGGTACCAGAACTCCTATAAAAATACCGAACTTCATTTTTGTTTTCAAAAATTGATTGATGACCTGTAATACGTAACAGATTTTCCGGGGCATTTGGATGACCTTTAGAGAAAGCGATTTATAAAGGTCGTAAATACATAAATAATATGGAGGAAAAGGTCGAAGGTACTCCAATAAATAGGAAATAAAAATTAACAAAAAAATTCTTAATCTTTTAAGTACATAATGATATAAAGAAAAACAGGAAGCCTTTCATGTTCGGTTATTTATGATAAGGCCGTTGTTTTTTTTCCTTTTTTGTGATCTATTTAACTGTCAGTTAAAGGTTAAACGAATTTTTAAAGTACGGACTCCAATCCTCGAAGGTTTGTATGTGGTTTGTATTCCAACAATGGGGCCATTTTAATTCGTGACTACCTGCGAAGGATAAACATAATATTATAAGGATACACCTGTGTTACGCACTCAGGACGTGCCTTAAATGAAAAAAGGGACGAGGAATAAACTCGGATCAGATATGAGGATAATAACGAGTAAAAAAGGCGTATAATAATCAAAAACATAAAGTAAAGATTTTATCGGTCCCATTAATTTAAACCGATTTTACGATAACACGTGCGAAACGTTTTGTTTAAAAATGAAAAAAATATTTTTAATTGAATTTTCTGAATGAGGAAAACGGTAAATTTTAGTACCTTCACATTTTAGGACGAAACAGTAAGTTTATAATATAATATATGTATCTACGTATAATCGTTGGGTATGCATGACATGTATCTTTGAGTTTAATGCAGATATTTGTTTCGTAAACATAATATCAAGTACTTAATAGCGATTAAAATAAATATAAGACGTAACATTAATGTTTATATTTTGAGAGCGTGCTAGTGATACGTGGGTGTTTTTTATTTATAAAAGAGATACGAATATATTTATAAACTAAACAACAACTCGTATGAGATAAACGATGAAGGTGAAAATCACTTTAGTTTCGCATTAAATCTATTCCAAAACAAATTGCTTAATTAAAGTTATTGAATTTAAACGATTGTGAAATGTATGTTTGTGGTAAAGACGTTGAGTGAGAATAGTTTTTTCGATAACTTCAGTTTTTCATTTCGTTCATTTTTGCCCGTATTGCAATGCGAAGTTACAAAGAATCAGAGGTGTCTTGTTTTTAGGGTACAATCGAATCTTCCGTATGAAAAATTTAAGATTCATAAAAAATAATTATTGAAACATAAAATTAAAGGTCTCTAACGAAACTACTTTAAGTTTTCAAAAAAATATACACATTAACATATTACCACAAAGATGAAAAACATTTAAGATAAGGAAATATATAAGTCTAGGCATCTACAGGGCTTATGACCTATCAATGGCTGGTTTGAGTGGCTACTTGTAAATGTTACACAGTGTGTAAAGTGGCCACTTAAACCAGCCATTGACAGGTCATAAGCCCTGTAGATGGCTAGACTTCTATATTATCATCTCTTAAATGTTCTTCATCTCTGTTGTAATATGTTAATGTAAACAGCTCCCCAGGGAGTTGAATCCAGCCCTTGTCTACAAAAACTTGGACAAACTCAAAATATTGTTGATAAATCCACCTGGTCCATAAAGAAGTATATAAAAAAAATTAACATATTTAGGCGTTGCCTAATATGTAGGTGAAATTATTCAATTAGATGAATCTCACCCGCATAAATAAAGGTTTTAGCTCTTTAACTTCACAAACATCAACAGATAAAAGAATTGAAGGAATATAGATGTTAAAATATGGGCAGAATGGTGAATGTTACACAGTGTGTAAAGTGGCCACTTAAACCAGCCATTGACAGGTCATAAGCCATGTAGATGCCTACACTTCTATATTACCTGCTCTTAAATGTTCTTCATCTTTGTTGTAATATGTTAATATAAACAGCTTCCCAGGGAGTTGAATCCAGTCTTTGTCTACAAAAATTTGGACATACTCAAAATATTTTTGAAATATACACATTTTCATACAAAAAATTCGATTTTACTAAAAAATATGTTTGAAGATAATATTAAAGAAACATGCCATGAACTGATATGGAAAGAACAAAAAAAGGTTATATTCGAAGTTGATAAATTTAAATTCGAAGAAACATAATTTTTTACCAAAATAATAAATTCTGGGGCAATTGTTAGGTAACCCGTGTATTCTGGGTAAAGTAATGTTGTCTTTAACATGTTTTTAAAAATTATAAATAAATAACGGTTAATACGTCGAACTTGAACGCATTTACATTTATATAAATGAAGCTGTTCAATCCATCGCCATCGAGGCACACGAATATGGACGTGGAAATCAGAAGTAATAAGGTCCCGTATATGAGAATACCAGTTGACTTCCCATGCCCCGAGTGGACTCGAGTATCGTATAAGGTCGCTCTATAGACACAGTAAGTGGAAGCAGTAAGTATACATTGTGTACCCATCGCATAAAATGGAACTTGCACTTTTTATTTGTACTGTTTTAAAGGCGTAGAAATTTAATCAAATAAAAATTTAAAGATACGGAAATTTGATATTTTCGGAACTGGTCCCCTGGCTTCATAAAATTCACTTTCATGTATTTACTTATAACATTTTTTGTGTGTTTTTTTTACAAAAAGCTTTACGTTTTCTTGTTGAATGGAAAAGTCTATGTACTCGTAACATACCTCCAACATAGACATAGAAAAATATATTTAAAAAATGTAATACACCGTTCTCATAACGAACAAGGCAGGTTTTCGATAAAAATCAAAAAATGAGTTAAATATGAGGTAATATTCTACAATAAATAAATAAAATAATGTAAGTGTAAATAAATAAAATATACGAGTATATTAAATAAAATAAAATAGTGTAAGTCACTCTCCAAGCACAAGAGCTTGTCTCTTATTTGGAAAGTAACAGTTTTAACATTTAAAAAAAATTAAAAGTAGATTGTATAGTAAAAAAAAACATGTATCAATTTTGTAATTATATTAATCAATAAAAAATAATAAAATTCGATTTATTTGATATAATGTAAAAAACATTAAAAAATAATTCAATACAGAACCATATACCTAAAGTTTTTTAAAAAATAACACAGTATCTAAAGATTCGAAAGTAAAAACACATTTTACTTGTATATGATATGAAACAAACTGGTTTTATGCTTAGAAATAATTGGCATACTGCGTTTTTACGTATGTTTTTAATAATTTGCATAAAGTTTATAAATACCAAAGTGTCGTATCTCAAAATATGACTTTTGCACATTGCTGCTGTTTTGGTTACGAGGGCAGTATACTCATGAATAAAACTGACGTATCAAAAAATATTGATACAATATTACTTCCCTTGATCATCAAGTAGTAAAGACGATGTACTTATTTTTTCACAATTTTATACTTTAAAAATCAGTTAAATTGCATTTTTGCATCACATACTATACTTACAATTTTATGAGTTACCAATAAAATTAAGAAATTTCACTAGACAAGACTAGGCTACCAGCTCCAGGACATTTGAATCTGGAGGCATCCTGTTTCCTTTGATATAATTAGTAAATAAGGTGATTTTTTAAATCATTTTTTTCTCAGATGAACATATCAAAATAATTTTAAGCATATGATAATGCCAATGTCCCTTCCGGACACGCGTTTTGATCTATCGAATAACAAATTAAAGTAAAAGAATTCTTCCAAAATACAAGTGAAGAGAATAGGCATTAGGGACAAGTTACATGACACGAGTCATAAGACATAAGTGAAGCGGTAAATCGACAGCTAAAAAATTAAACTGTATGTTGAAATGTAGTCTAACAGGAGAACGTCCGTTCTGAGTTCCACCAGTGGACGGTGGACGGTGGACGATGTGCTTTATTTATTGCCCGCTACTAGGTAAAAGTTCATCGGGTTCCCATTTCTTGAACATATACAAACATATTTTGATCTAAACGATGGATAAAAACTAGTCAAATAACATAAATCCAATAGTTAAGGTATTTGCGTCACACATAAACACATATTATATGAAGTTATTGTTCAAATTATAGTAAATGATTGAGGTACATTTTACGTTAAAACTGAAGAAAACATATTACATATTGTGAAAATTTACAATATTTGATAAATACCTGATCAAAGATTATCAAACTGAGGCGTTTCCTTCATTTTTTCGGTTATATTCCAACATCCTTTCGCTGCACAAGTCACAATACAATAATGATTTTTGATGTTACTTGAATTAAGCATGTAAAATAATGATCAAAATAAAGCAAGAAAGAATGACAGATTAAAGCAATATTGACTGATGATGTCTTTATTCCATTTCCGCACCTAATGGTGAATAGGGCGCTGCATT
Organism: Micrasema longulum; assembly: GCF_059751315.1. Classification (NCBI taxonomy): domain Eukaryota; kingdom Metazoa; phylum Arthropoda; class Insecta; order Trichoptera; family Brachycentridae; genus Micrasema; species Micrasema longulum. The sequence goes on from NW_028277804.1 coordinate 45,334, forward strand.
AGTACACCAATCTTGATCTTTTTTGTAACATGAAGGTAAGATGGTCAGTCTGACGCTTAAGATACCAGTCTAGAGACTATGACATATTCTAGTGAAATTTAAAACGTTAAATAAAGGGTTAAATGAAATAAAAATCTATCGTTTTTTTATTAACTAACCTAAATTTACAAACAAAATAAATTTAAAAATAAAAATATTATTATTATTGTATTAAAATTAAAGAGGCTAAGCGACGTTCGGCCTCGTGGTGCAGTGGTCAGCGCATTTGCCTATCATGCAAGAGGTCTCGGGTTTGATTACCGACATGGTTGACATAAGATATTTGTTTAAAAAGGTGTTTTTACACAATAATATTTCATAGTCCTGGACTGGCAATTGGAACGTAAGACGGATCATCCTACCTTCATGTAGAAAAAATGATCAAGATACGCTGCAATTTCGATACCGATGCAGTGCCCTATGCACCATTAGATGAAGAAAGGGAACGATGATAGTGATGAAGCGACGTGCAACCCTTTCGTAAAACGTTCATTCAACTGCCTAGCCATTCAGTTGAATGCCGGCATTTGATGAACAGCCTAGTGGCTCAGTGAAGTGGCTGATGTAACTATTTGGCTGCGACAGTATCGACAATCTACATTTCGTGTTCTGTCTTTAACGAGATGAAGATACAAGATACATGAGCGAAGAAAAGCCCGAATTAATAACGACTTGCATTTGTCAATGTCAGAAAATGAACAAACACGATTTTAATCGATGTCGATAACAACTGTAGATAAGATTGATACTTAATACTTGTGCATGGTATACAGATTACGACAAAAACAAAAATTAAAACACTTTATTTGATTTTGTGGTAGCCACAGGCGTACAGTAGAAGAAGACTACACTCCAGCAAACCAAAAGAAGAAGCGCCCGATTCATATATTTTGTTATCAATATTGTAATTCTTTTTGCAAATATTTAAAATTTATTATTTTTGACCCGCGCAATGCAAGTTTTAAAATATGAACCAAATTGTGATGGAGTGAAGTTCCGACCTGTAAATGAATAAAGTTACTACTGGGAATTGTAAAAAAAAAACGCAAGTGTCTGGTCAAAACGGTAGGCTTTATTTTTGTACATGATACATAAAAAACAATATTTTATATTTAAAAAATTCACATAAAAGTTATTGGTAAATACTACATCAAAGTCTTTATTTTGACAGTAACGATGAATAAAAAAGTTACATAGTATATGATTTATTTTATTATATTGCTTATCTATAAATTTATGAAGTTGAATATAAAAATGAATATATTGACCGTACAGTGAGAAACGACCATAAACCATACTATTATTATGTTACCTGTTACCCAACAATACTAGATTTACATAAATAAAAATTTCATAAATTATTTGGAAGGAAAATAATCTACAGGTGGATTTGGTAAGATTCAATAACCCGTTGATACCAAGAAATAAAAATATATTTTTAATGAAATTCAAGTGCAATATTTTTACAGAGTTATTTCAAGTAAAATTTAAGCTTTTCCAATTTTTAGATAAATCACGCAAATAATAATTAAAAATAATAAACGTTAGCGAATGAAATCGATAATTCATTAAAATATTCATATTAACTGTACGATTCACATAGATAATATTTCAGCAAAAGTTAAAAAACTTGTTTATGTATTCAATGCCGTAAGAAACATTCTTGACAAAAAACTTTAAATCAAGTATACTACTCGATGTGTCAAACCATTATAGATAACCGAATAATTGTATGGGGTGGAGCCAGCAAAAGTGCATACCTTGGAAATAGCACAAAAGTATGTACGCAAGGCTCTGCTTGGTGCTCCCTATAAAAAAAAACCCACAACGGAGGTGTTTGAACGAGTAGGTGTTCTGGACGTCAGGCAACTGTACGCTAGGGCACTTCTCATTTTACTTCTTGATTTAAAATTGAACACAAATAAACAGGAATTTAATTTATTTGTTAAAAAATGGCTTCTGGATTTGGGTCCTGAAAACTGCCTTGAGATGGTCACCCCAGCAAAACAATAGTCTATTTGAACTCGGAATTATTGTTGCATGTCTGCTATTTATGTTTAATGTTTATATCAATACACTGTTATTATATTTTATTTATTATGTACTAGAACATAAAATTAAAGTAATGTAAATGAATGCCTCGACACGGGTTATAACAAGTGAGGTGTTTACATAGAAAAGAAAAAATATAAAGTTTTATGTGAAATAAATAAACTATATCGAAAATTAAATCAACTTTCCGTCAAAGAGGATTGGTCTACTTCTTCATTGAAGTGTTCAACCTAATTCGATTGTCCATAAGGACAATTAGTAAATACTGTCACTATAAAATCGCTATTAGGAAATGGATACTGGAGGTGGGATGAGCACGGCTCGATGAGTGGAGCAGGCCAAATAGGTAGAAAGATGATTTATTTGTGAGTTTTGTGTGTTATATGTGTTTGATATTATAATTTAATTATGTTTAATAAGGCATGTTTCAAAATTACATAAAATGTCTCTCTCGGGACGGGACACCCCAAAACATTATCATTAATGTTAAAAAAGTAATACATAAATTCTAAAAGAACTAATTGATAAATAAATATGTTTAACCGAATGTAACAGAATATTGGTATTTGAATAAATAAATAAACAAATAAAATAAAATAATTTTAACATTCAAACATATGAAAGTAAGACATTCAAACTATTTTTCGAAAAATAAAATTAAAAACTTAATAATAAGTAAATAATATTAGTAAATTATATTCTTCGTAGTGAAATGGTCAGTGCGTTTGCCTACCATGCAAGAGGTCTCGGGTTCGATTCCCGACATGGTTGATACGAAATATTTATTAAAAAGGGTGTTTTCACACTAGAATATTTCATAGTCCCTGGACTGGTACTCGAAGCGTAAGACTGATCACTTTACTTTCATGTATTTTTTTATCGAGATATGCTGCGATTGGTGAACCAATCCAATGCCTTATGCACTATTAGGTGCGGAAAGGGAATGATGATGATGTTCTTCAAAGACTACGATATTAGGTCAGCAAAACTTTGAGAACGCTCAAATTTTTGTTGAATAGTTTTGATATTACATTTCGTTATAAAAAACTTAAGCCGAAATCCCACATAAGCAATAAACACTCTAGTTTATGTACATTTAATGGAAACAGGCAAAAAACGAAAAATAATATCTGATATCTATGAAAAATTTCGTCACCTATGCTACATACTAACGAAAAAAAAAGTGGACGATTGAAACGCGCACAGATGTTACATTAAATTTTTGGTGGTAAAAGGGTTAAATTGTAGTATTTTGGTATGTAGGTATTATGTATACAAGTCAATGAATCCATCCATCTTGGCGATCGGCCATAGAGGTCTAGAGTTGGTATGTACTATATACATACACAGTATAGGTATATAGTAGTTATGTAGGCAGCAGTAGTTTGTAGTTAGTACCTCCAGGATATTTACACATCCGTTGAGCGCAGACGCAGGCGACCGTTGCGTTGGGAGAACCGGTTGTTTATTATATAAAAAAGGAAAAATAACGAATCGAATAAACAACATGTCACAAAAGAGTCGTAAATAAAAATTGGACAGGTACCTACCGTACGGCATGAAGTTTATGAACCAGTGTAACCATACATGGCCGACTCAGGGACTACTACTTTACTACGTTCATTCATGATCATCGGATAGAAATGGCCGCTCCATTCATAAATGCTGCCTTCGCAGCGGCTCCCAAACTTCACACGCGTTTTAAAAAGTTATTTACGATTGCGAGATAAATAATTATTAAAATATTTTAAGCATATGTGACATTTACAATTTTTTCACGTAATCACGCATGTAATATTATTAACCTTTTTTTCCCTGAACGTAGATTTGGTGGGGTTTTTGACAATTTTTTGTTTTTGAATTATGTTATTTATAGCCTGAAAATGATTATGTATATTTTTTTATGTCTTTTAAAAAAAAAAACATTTAAAAAATTGTTTAACAAACTTGTTCCACCAGGTAATTACAATATAAATAACTTGTTATTTTTCCAAAACGATATATTTATAAAAATAAATAAAAAAACCCGCATTATATTCAAACTACAAAAATGTTTTTAAAAAAAGAACTTATTTGTTATCATAATTATAATATTGAGGTTCATTTTATACAGCAAAACGGGTGACAGCTCTAAGCAAAACTAATCCCCATGAGTTATTTTTTGGAACTAATTACTTAAAAATGGCCAAAACAACTTAAAAACGCGCACCGACCGTGATTAATTACATCCAATGCATTATCACATAAGAGATATATGAGTTACTTTACACCTGGAAAAAAATGTATCGCCAGGGAGCAAAGAATTAAGCAAATGTAATTATGTATTCAAAAAAAACATAGAACCCCCATTATTGGTTTATTGTGTTTGTAGTAATTTGGTATTAATTTCAATTTAAAAGTACACATTAAAAAAATCTAAATTCATTATATTTCCTAATTGAAATAAAACATCTGAAGGTATTATCTAGTTGCATCGAAAAAAGTTAAGTTAAAAAAAGTTTAAAGTTAAATGATTCCTATGTTTTCGTTGAAATGTACGAAATGGGTTTTATGATAAACAACTCGTTTAGCCCATTTTGATGAAAACGCTACAATAATAAAGTTTTTTAACTTAAATATTTAACTAAACGCTTTTTATAGACTATTTTTTTTTGATTTTCGCATAAATTTTTTAACTTACATAATATCATTATTTGAAAATGTCCTAAGAAGGCGAAACCATTATGAAGGTAAAATATTTATGTTTAAATTTATAAATGTTTTTATTGTAACTGTTAGTTAATAAAATAGATTTTGGTATGTATTTGCAACTGGTATTTATTTCCCACACTAATAAAAGACAATCCTTTAATTTATGAATTAAACTAACGGAAATAACTTCAAACAAATTAAAAATTTCTTACATCAAATAGTTTTTACAACTGCCAGAATTAATTCAGATTTCAGAGTGTTAATAGTGAAGTAAATTTATCGGTTATGGGTATTACATTTCTTTAATCAGTATAATTTATAAACCCTTTTTGCTGGATCTTCATGTACAAAACATCTATGTTAATTAAAAATATAAAAACAATTTAGTAAAAAAAAATAGGCATAAAGCTCATAGAGTTGAAACTTTGAATAAAAAAGTTGAACTATTTTTTCAGTTGGTTCACTTCACCTACGATGGGTTAATTTGTAAGTATTACTCAATAAACACCATCCCCACTATATTTACTTAGACAATCCGGACCGAATACAAATGTTTTTGTAGGAGAAAAAATCTTTGCTGAGATGCGAACGTTTCGGTCTCAGAAAATCCTCGAAATATGATTGACACAACCTGGCTTCCTCTGTAGAGTGAGACTGACCATGAAAATGGCGGTTTTCCCGCGATTTGTGCGGCTAAAGTACCATGGCTAAAGCATTGTTCAACGGTCTGTTGTATCTGAGTCCGCCAACTTCACTAACTCGGTGTGGAGGAGAACGGAATCCAGTGTAGAACACGACTCTTGAGGAATTCAACGGATTGTCGTTTTTTTACAGAACTAATCGTGACGTACTTTTGTACCACCGTTTCCGGTCAGAGATGTTCCATTTACAACGAATGTTGTGTTATTGAATTATGCCATTGTTTTATTAAACAAAATGCAATACTTGATAATAGAAATCAAACGTAATAACGATTGAAAATGTAAATATTGTGACAAGTTCAAGGTTTAAATTGTTTATATTTCACCGCATACACAAAAAAATCAGACAAAAACATAATACTTCACAATATTATGTATTATTTAGGAAAGTTATTGGAAATCAACGGTTTGTAGTTTGCGGTTGAATCAATTTTTGATACGCAAAATAACACGTAGAAAACATAAATCCTAAAGAAAATATTTTTTTCTCAGAAACATTAAAAACATTCATTAAACATGTACATAAGATTATATACTGAAAAATAAAAACCCGAACAGTTTGATAATATTGGTTACGACTAAAGTCGGTTACTAGTCAATTTTTAAACAGTTAAAAGGTGCGAATATTTTATTACATAATTACGTAAATGATTTCATCGATTTTTCCTGGGTCATACGGTAAGACAGGTACACGATTCGCAATGTACCTCGATTATTTTTTTTGTTTCAAGAAGACAAGTTGACTAGCCTTACGCTTCAAATTAGATCAGGGACTATGAAATATTGCAGTGTTAAACACGTACATAAAATATGAAATTCAAATAGTTATTGATTTCCCAATAGGGGCGTTTAAGGGTTATAAACATTTAAAAAATATATTTACTAAACTTTTTGTACACACTATTTGTACATTGGCGGGCTTATTGCCAAATGACAATTTCTCGCAATCAACCAATAAAATGAAAATTGATATTCGTGTAATAGTTTCAAAAAAAATGTGAGAAAAAGAATTAAATAGGTAGAAAAATAGAACAAACAATATGTTTATATAAATCTTAAATGTATGTACTCTAAAATTTATTTATTAATTTATTTAATGCACAAAATACACAATTTTACATAGACACAATTATATGTTTTTTATGTCCCGACTTGTTAGAAAATTCCGTGTTAAGTCGGGACTCTTCGATATATAAATCAAAAATATTTATTGACATATTAAAACAATATACAGGTAATCAAAAAAAATATGCAAAATAATCAAAACACAAAATATACAAAATAATAATAGAAAAATAAAAATAATAAAAATTTACAATACATGTCGAAAATGGAATCAAAAGTTATATAATAATACGTATAACAGTGATGACATACATATATACGATATACGTATATGGATAATAATGAAAACAGCAGCGATATAAATGAATTGATATCGATGGAAGTTTTTAATGGTAACAAGGAAGTTAAGAGAAGATATTGATAAATAGAATAGAGATGTTTCTTCAAGCGTAATAAATAGTGCTACTGTACGAAGGTTCTGGACATAAGACTTTTTTTAAAAGTCATTGACACATTTCTGGTCACGCGGTTACAAGAGGAGATCCCAGCAAAATGCTCGTACGAGGTTTTCCTGTAATTTTAATTATTTAATACCAAGGAAAGAGACCATTACAGGAGACTGCTGCGAGATGTTGTATAGATTTATTAAGCTACTATTAAGCGTGATGTCCAGGTGTTTCTTAAAATATATGATTTTGTAGTAATTTTTATTTTGGGCACTGTTTAATAACACGCATGCTTCCACTCTTCATTATTTTGTAACTCAACACAGGGCTCTTAGCCTCATAGAGTTAGGAATACGTTTTTTTTGTATTATATGTATCTGTACAAATAAATAAATCTTGGATATTGGGATAGGACAATTATTCAGCATTCTTCTAAATCCCTATCTAGGCAAATATTTTTTTAAAACTGAACAAAAAACGTCGATTTATATTTCGTATAAAAATGAATATCCTATTGAAATAATGGTGTATTTAATATTTGAAGTAATGGCTTCACGAGCCTTTTGCAGGGAGTAGTGACGTAACGCTGACTGTAACTAGCAACTAGCAACCACCGCACCACCGGAAATAAGAGTTTTATATTATTTTTCTTGATTGTATTCTTCGCTCATCTCTCACTGAACAACCTGGCACTCGATTGAAATAAGGCGGTAAGAGATTCAGCAATAATTCTTAATATTTTACACAAAATTCAAAATGTACGTATTAAATTTTGTGTATTAAAAAAAAAAATATATTAAAAAAGTGTACATAATAGAAAGAGTTTCTTATTTATTTATAATATCTTTAACTTCCTAGGGGGTTAAATCCTGCCTACAAAATTTAAACAAACTCAAAATATTGTTGCTTAAATCAACATGTTCAAGAAGTCGAACCAGGTTGTGCTCCCGTGGCTAGTGTCGCGGACTTATGAATTAGAGGTCCGAGGCTCGTTGTCGAGTCGTTGAAAATGGATTTTAAAAACGTAATATTTTGGTAAATCACAAGAAAATAAACATTATTCTAAAGATACTGAGGTAATAATAAAATTATAAAAATAAATAAATTTAAACCAGTCGATGACAAGCCACTATTTCACTGCATTTTTATCATTGAAAATAACAAAAATGCCAACTACAAATAATGAATTCGACTACCCAAACAAAATAACAAAACATATAATTCTATTACCTTTATCAGCAAATATCGATAAATCTCTTACCGTCTCATTACGACCGAGGTCCTGTAGAGCCTATTCTACCAACATCCTTACTATACCCACCTAGTTCCTTCCCACTCTCCCGACATTGTTCGCTAGTTCCTACATCCGGTCCACAGACAATATCCTGAGGGCAGCTTCCTCGGCTATTCACAGGTTTATTTGTCCGAGTCTCGTACAATGCCAGAATCTTGCTATATCCGGAATAAGTCCACATTCTTTACAACACAAAATATTATTACGCATTTTAAAAAATTGTCGTCTAAAGAAATTTACAAAAAACTGTTAACGCTTTAGTTTAGAAAAGAACTGCTCAACGAATTAAACGAAACGACTGTTATTATTTTCATGAATAATAATATACGAGTATATCGAGCTTTACCGACAGAGTTTCGAGATAATCGCATTTAAAGCTTTATTATTCTTTCGACGCATTATTTCTCCCACAATTTTCTTTTTTTTAAAGCTGTGAAAGAGTAATCTTTATCGATAATATTTTGAGTCTGTCCAAATCCCTGTAGACAAGAACTGGATTCAACTCCCTGGAGAGCTGTTAATATTAACATATTACAAGAGAGATGAAAAACATTTTAGAGAAGGTGATTTGGACAGACTCAAAATATTGTTGATAAATCCACCCGGTCCACGAAGAAGTATTAAAATTTAAAAATAAACATTTCAGGCGTTGCCTAGTATGTAGGTGATATAATTCAATCAGATGAATCTCGACCGCATTAAAATAGTTTCAGCTCTTTAACATCAAAAACATCAACAGATGGAAAAATTAAAGGAATATAGATGTTCGAATACGTGCAGAATGGTGAATGTTACACAGTGTGTATAGTGGCCACTAAAACCAGCCAATGACAGGTCATAAGTCCTGAAGATACTTAGAATTCTATATTACCTTCTCTAAAATATTTTTCATCTTTGTTGTAATATGTTAAGAGTAATCTTTATTCTAGACATAGCATAAAATTTTTAATCAACGTTTTGCACCTATATTAAAAAAATATTTGAAATATATAAATACTATTGACTTAATGCATTCTGTCAGTATAGCCTCGATATCCTGTGTGTAATATTTGTTTATAATATTATGTTCAGTTGTCTGTCATTATTCATTAATAAAATAAATAAATGAATATAATCACAGTAATGAATAAGTTAATTAGTTTTAACTTTCTTTTTTATTTTACTTTTGTTAAAAACCTGTAATAACCAATTTAACACAATTTTTGTAATAACTAGTTGGAGGGTATAAAGGTAACAGCGTATGTAATTATTTATTTATGTATTTTAAAATTAGTTTATAAGATCCGAAGAACCTATATAAACATTTAATTAGATCATATGTAAGTACATCACATTTAATATCAAAATTCATCAATAACGTAATATTTTAATTAGCTATCAATTTCTTTTATTTTTATGACCGTCTCTTAAATCAACCCTTAATGGGACGCCTGGAACAAAGTGGTAAATACTGTACCACCAAAATTGAGGTATTTGATGGTATTTGAAAGGGATAGTGAGGTCGCTGACTGCATAATAATTGTAAACAAAGAATGTCTCGAGCAAGTAAAAGAATTTGTGTACCTGGGAAGCATGTTTTTAAAAGATGGAAGAGTAGAAAAAGATGTTGAAAGAAGAATAAATGTGGGCAAAAAAATGAACGGAGCACTAAACACAGTAATTTCTAATAAAAATATGTCAATCGAAGCTGGCAGTGCACAACGGAGTTTTAGTCCCAACACTTATGTATGGAAGTGAAACATGGACATGGCAGAGGAAGGATGAAAGCCGAGTGAACGCGGTTGAAATGCGATCTCTTAGACGAATGTGTGGGATATCAATGTATGACAGGGTTACGAATGATGAAATCAGGCGAGAGTGTAAATCTGAGTCAAGTATAATTGATAATTTAAGAAAGCGTCTCTCAGATGGTTTATATGGCGAAAATGAACGGCAACGTGAGACGAGGACGACCAAGAAAGACGTGGCATGATCAGATAAACCAAAATCTTAAGTTTGGTCATGTCAAAAGCAGACAGAACCGAAGGGCATGTATGACAAGATGTATGAATGTGGAAGAGGCTAGGATTGTATGCCAGGATAGACGTGTGTGGCGGTCCATTCTCTCTGCCCTACCCCTACGGGGAAATGGCGTGATGGTAGTAGTAGTAGTAGTAGAAAAAATAAAATAAGTCTTATGTCACAAAAGTATCGTTAACGTACACGGTAGATCAATTTTCCACTTAGCTTTTTAAAAAGCAATATGTGTAAAAAAGACAACTGCACGTGGGACTGATTATGCCTAACCAAAATAAACGTTTCGTTGTCCCGTTTTCCGCACTTAAAAACTGAACCAATTTTGTTATTTTTTTTTAGAAATAAAAAAAATATTAAAAAAAACAAATGGTTGCCTTCTGCAGGAGAGAAGCGAGGGGGGCGCGGCTGTGCGGTTGACAGTGTATCAGGCTCCCCCTTCCTCTTCCTTGTTTTTCCCCTACAGGAGTAAGCAACCATTTGTTTTTTATTTATCTTTTATTTTTTAAGATTTTAGTCGTTCAAAAAATTTATTTTAATGTGCCAATATGTCTTCTAGCTCATACTGATCATCGAGGTTTCGGATGTGACAGGGTTTAAAGAACACCCAGTATGTAAAAAGAGAAATACTTGAGTTCTTATTATTTACTCAAATATTTAAATTTTCAGACCATTTCCTAAAAGTCGTAAATACCTTGTGCTGGAAAAATGGAAATCGAGTTGTGGGATTTGAACCTCGGACATTTCACCCGTGAGTCCACGATACTATCACAGGACAACAAACCGGTTATTGATTATTGTTATTATCAATTGTTATTTATTACTTTATCAATTTTTCCCATTATAAACAAAGATTAATAATAAAAATAATGTGACCTCTCTGGGGTTACCCGTGCCGAGGACACTTAACAATATACTTTAAAAAAATATTTTTACGAGTGACAATAAACAAAGAAGACTTAATATACAGAGATAATTAACAAAATATTCAGACAGTTTTAAACACTACGGATACAAGTTTATATTTAATGAGTATCTATAGTTATATTTTCGTCATAATATTGTTTTTAGCTTATTTCTCGTACACTTTGTCCGAATGCGTAGACCGATTACGCCAGAATAAACAGGAATTTTATGAATGAAACATTCTGTTGGCAAATGTAATCTACGGAGAGAAAAAAACCACCTGTTCACATTATGTCCACGACCAGAGGAAATAAGCCTAGTACGAATTATCGCGCTGTGCTCAGATAGGAAATGAAGGCGATAATGTAATTCGCCCATAAACCAGTAGTAATGGCGGTTTTACGAAGGAAGTGCCCCCGGTACTCCATTGTATAATGATATATTAGCACTGCGCTTCTCAAATGGTTTATTTAAAAAAAAATACCGTAATAAATTATTCCGAATTTAAATAAGGTAAAACACGGAGTTTCATTCACGGCAATAAGGAAGATCAGTGGCTTATAATTTTAAAAAGTTAATAGACTATCAAACTAGGCAAAAAAAAAAACCAATAGAACTCCGTTTATCCGAAATCCAGTAATCCGGATTGCCAAATAGCCGGATCGTTCTCAGGAAATAAAAAAATTAAGATGTTTTAAACTTTAATTTCCATTGAAATTTATTTTTAAAATGTACCTACACTTAAGATAATATTTGGTTTTATATAAATTATCCTTACACTGTATAATATTCATGAACAAACACCTTGCTAGAATGAACCTTTCTATTGCTATTGCTATTTGATCGTTAAAAGCACCCATGACCCACGACAGGACGCGAACGGTTTGAGAGACTTTGTGTTGTTGTGTTTAGGAATTTGAACCAGGTCACCTTGTAGTGGGTAGTGGTAGTCCTCCTAACAGTTGTAAGGCTTTTGCTGTTCAAACACAACCATTGTTTGTCTTTAAACAATACCCTCACAACAACTTTTAACTCCTCGACTTGTGACGTCAACTGATCTTAACCAAACATAGTTACCTTAGGCGCTTCTTGCTAAAAACAAATTAATGCTATTTTTGTGTGTTTATTAATCTACGAAACTTACATTTAAAAATGCTAAATTAATTGACGTACCAATGACGAAGTTCAAAAATTAGAGCATTAAATTGTAAGGCGAAGTTTCTTGAAGATGTATGGGAAAAAAATGATTTCAGTAAATAAGAACTACTTAGAACGACGCCACTATTTCTTTCGAATCAACCAACGATAGATGTTGTGATAGATTTTCGGTTTACGGGAAGCCAATTCACCAATCATTAGAACTCACCGAAGATAACTTACAGCTTCCCTGAGACTTTCTGGCAAGTCATAAAACATTTTTGAATCGTTGAGATAAAGCTGTTTTGAGTTCCAGTCAGTCTCACCTTAGGAAGCCAGAAATCATCTCCATTTCTTATTTCATACACGTGAAAATTCTTATTGTATTGTATATCATTTAACATGTATCCAGGAAGCAGTCCATTTTTCAACTTGTAAGTGAAAGCCAAAGTATTGAACAGAATTGAAGACATGAGTGAAAAAAGGTGTTATGTGACAAAAACAAAGAACTGAGATATCTGGAGTTAATGTTTTGAACACCAATACAACTACTGATAAAATGACACCTTCCTTCCACTTAAAATAGATCTTCTGCTACTTTTTGACGGTGTAGTTGGCTTTATGTGTAAGGGCTGTAAATAAAAATGTATGTGAAAGAGTAGGTATATTAAAAAAAAAATTGTAACATAACGCCTTCATTCACTCATGTCAATGTTTCCGTCTGCTGATCTTTGAGAAATTACACTTTGCACACTTTGCAAAAGCTGAAATCTTATTGATGCGAGTGACATTCGTCTGAGTGAATTATTTCACCTACGTTCTAGGCAACACCTGAAAATATTTTTAATTTTTATACTTCTTCTAAGACCAGTCGGCCTCGTGGTGTAATGGTCAGCGCGTTTGCCTACCATGCAAGAGGTCTCGGGTTCGATTCCCGACATGGTAGATGTGGAATAATTATTTAAAAAGGTATTTTTACACTAGAATATTTCATTGTCTCTGGACTGGTACCTGAAGCGTAAGACTGATCATCTTACCTTCACGTAACAAAAACTGATCAAGACAGGCATTAAAAAAAAAAGTAATAACCCGCTAATCCTCTATTTTGAGGCTTGTCAGCAGGTGAGATAGAGGGTATATGGAAGGAGGTAATGAAAAATACACCGCAACACCTAGACCAATTGAGGAAAAAAACCCTTCTTGCAACTGGCGGGAATTGAACTCGCGACGCCAGTTTTACAGCTGGCTGTCTAACCACTTACGCCACGGCGCCTGTCTCTTTGGTGTACTAATGCAGTGCCCTATGCACTATTAGGTGCGGACTAGGAGTGATAATTATGATCTAGGACCTGTGTGTTTTATTAACAGTATTTCAAGTTTTTTCCCGTTTTTGTAGACACATAATTATTTATCTGTTGTTTCTTGCAACCACAGCAAAAAATGATATGCAAAAGCATATTAAGAAAAGTACACCTTTAACATGTTTTAAATGCCATACAAAACATTCCGGCAGACAAATTTACATATGATGTTCAGTCGACTTATCATGGAGAATGATTACCATAACTAATTTTTATAAATATCCGAATATTCCTTGTAAATGTAGATAATTCGAATATAAATAAATTATGAAATATTTTGAGTATGCATCTTTAACTTTTTATGAACAAATACTGGATTAAACCCTCTTTCTGAAAAAAATCCCGCAGTAGTGGCACTGATTTAACCGAGCCGAAAAAGATAAAGAAAAAAATAGGGCACAGGTGCGTTGTTTGCCTCGGGGTCCAAAAAATAACTGAACCCAAAATGCGAACAAAAAATAGGGAATCACAACCGGACGTCCGGACACCCAAGGCAGACCTTTTATCCTTTAAATGTGCATATTACATTATTATACTCTTTCTTAGAGCCCCGAGTTATAGAATAGAAATACCTCTTGTAGAATATAGAAAAACGTGCACATGTTTCAAGTTATTGTACGGTGGACTTGTTTGAAGAATTATACGCGTGGGACTGGAGAATTTAGATTTTTTATTTTATTTATGTATGTAGACACGGTGTTCGTGAATAAATTAAACGCTTTATCGACACAATTTCCGGCATTTTTTGCTTCTGTTCGCATGAATATTTATCCCTTAGAAAAATAAATTAATAAATTTATGTTTTGTAGAAGTAGATATTATACGGTACTATCAACAAAACATATAAATTATTGTATTAAACATAGTTGTATGCGAGCTATTTATTGATTTACTTGGTCGTGCAGTTAATACGTTTTGTACAGGATCTATGAAACCCCTGGTATCACAAGACAATCATGACTGGATATCCAGGGGTAAAAGAAGGATCGGAAGACCCAGGCTGAGATGGAAGGATGACGTCAAAAAAGATGCAGCGCAGCTTCTACAAGTTGCCAATTGGAAAATGGCTGCTGAGGACAGGCGAAGTTGGAGGCAAAAGTTGAAGGTTGCAGTTATAAAATAAAATATTATGTAATTAGCATTTCCGAAAAAATCTACTTACATTTTTTAAACTCCTGAATTCGAAGAATAAGTTGAAGTCGAAGAACAAGCAAAGAACTCTTTATCAACAGAAAAATTTCTTAAAATATAATATATGGGGTATGTACCACTTCATTCATTTAATTTTGAAGGGAAATATCGAGGGTCGCCGATGGGCTGGAAGAAGGCTGTTGTCCTGGCTGCGTAATATTCGAGACTAGACTGGCTGCAGTACTGTGAAGCAGATTTCCGGATAGCACAGGACAGAGCCCTTGCTAGAGTGATTTATTTTCAGCGTTGGGAATACCTGACAGGGCACTTAGAGATGATGAAGAAGAAGATATAAAATATGACTACCACGTGCACATATGTGGTATGCTGTATGAAGTAACCCCGACAGAAATATGTAATAAGGCTTAGTTTTCACCACCCGCATGTTATAATATGACACATGCGAAGTAAAGCTAACTTAAGCTTTTTTAAGCAAATCAAAAACGTTTCGTGCTTAATAATATCCGGTGTGGGTCTTCTGTTCACTAAGGCGGCTGAGGTACGATTAAAGATCACTAATCCCAGTAGGGATTTATGAATTCCTCGCGTTTATAAGATTCTTAAAAAATAAATCATTTGGAAAATTAAAATCGGTTGGAATTGTATTTTACATATAGTACATACATTGAAACGTTATTAAAGTTGGCCTGAAAACACAAGGACAAACATTCAATACCAAAATTGTACGAGCAAGCAACATGAACATATAATAATACATTTAAAGGAATTGAAAAACATTTTCGTGAATCATTAAAAATATATTTTAGTGGTAAATTCTCCGCCGCGTTGCACGTGCAACATGGGGTAATAAGTGGTGAACACATTTAAAACTTTTATATTCATGTTTTAATCTTTTCGACTTGAACTCTTATTAACCATCCTTTTTTTCAGTGTTAAGTTCCAGGAATTTGATTACTGAGATATCAATTCGCCAGAATATTATTGGTGCGAAACTGATACGCCGCACGGCTCTCTAACAAGAATAATAATATAGATATTTAATCGATGTAATCTAAACTAAAACATATACATTAAATTTGCTTCTCACATATGTATCTTGTGTTTCGTCTTTAAAAATTGAAAATAGTTTTTAAACTGGTAATTTATTTTCCACCACAATTTTAACAACATCAATATACGTATATTTGTAAAATAAGGATGTACATAATTCGAAATGTTAATTTTCACTTCCAGTAATAATTTGATTAAATCAAAATATTATAATGCTTTTAGCCTTTGAATTTGAAGAGACGGTGAGAGGCTTGTGAATGTAAACGATAATATCGAATTTGTCGATAACCAAGTATCGAATAATAGCGAACAGGTTACTCATGAATATAACTGCGAACCTCATACAAATACTACGATTTAAAAACAATTTATCATACAAACAAATCTATTATGTCTGAATTGAAGATTGATTTTTTAAACGGTAGAATTAAGAATGCCATTATAATCACAATTAAAAGCACCACTATCACCATCAAGAAAATTCACAGCACTATATCTGGTCCCATAAAGCTATAAAATTTCACATTTTTCCTCAAAATGCCCCCAAAAATCCTTATTTTAATAAGCATTTTGGTAATATCAAATTATGAAAGTGTATTTGATTGAACTGATTGCATAACTCGAGTCTAAAATCAATTTGACATGTCATATAAAAAAATCACTTGATCTGATAAAAACACAAACAAATATTTTTCTCTAAATGATATTTTTTTAGTAAGGCCACTTTGAAAAATCACTCTTCAATTATTTACGTATGAACTGTATATTAAACAAAAACAACGCAATAGCATAATTTGTTTGCGCAAAAAATCTCGAGACATAAACATTCTAATTATATTTGTTGATTAGATAACATATTTGTTATTTCATAAAATGAATGAGTCATGGTCCGAGTTCTCTAAAAAAAAATACGCTGTCAAACCGCCTGAGGCAAAATGGCCATTTGTGTTCCCGTCAGCCGTATGTCCACTGGGAAAAATAAGTGGCAGTGTTCCCACGATTCGAGGGTAGCACCTTGCATCCTCCCTGATACATTTTTTTGCAAGAACTCGGGGCGAAAGTGGAGCCACCACAACTGGCTGGATATTATACGTACCTTACTCTAGGAATGCCAATTATTGCTATATTTAATTTATTTTTAAGATGCGAAATAATTTAGGTTCACCCGTAAAATGCTACTTTCAATGAAGTTACTATGCATAATTTACACAGAGCCATTTTAGTTTGCTTAATATCTTAAGGGAGAATTACGAAGGTGATTTAATGCAACATTAAAACTAATATTCTTTTCGACGAATGGCAATACCACAAATGCTAAAAAAATATACCCATTACTGAAATTAAATAAAAATTAAAAATGACATTTTTATTACATACATTATTTTACAATGCTAATGTTAAATATTTTACCGTATAAGTCCATCAAAAGCAAACACATAAAATATCTAAAGAGTTTTTTTTTTTGGAAATCAAATCTCCCCAGAATGAAAGGGAAATTTTTTTACGTACCTTGCAATAGAATATTGGATTCATTTTTACATTGGACTTAATTTGTTTTTCTTTAGCGTTTTTTTATATTTTCATCTATGCACGTGTTGAAATGATGAGTTAAAATGTTTTGTTTTATAAATAATACATATATATTTATGACTGTCATAATATCTGTTACCTTATAAGAATAAAAAGAGAACGAAAGAGAGAACGACGATAAGAGCTTGGATTATATTTCAATACCACAAAAATGTTTAAGCCAAATTAAAATCACGTCAAAAAAATGCATCGCACGAAAAGAAAATTTTATCCAATGCAACTTTAATCCAAGATCACGAACGCTCTCCGCAATCTTATTCATAAAATTATAATCCGAAAATGAACGGGTAAATTAGGCTATAAATAATAATAGGAAGGTAATGATAGGGAACGAAACGTCTAAACATTAGCACAAAAGTTTGCATGCGTCACTCTCCCAACTCGTCATGGCATCTACATATTATATTCAGATCCAGTTTTGTATGATATGTTATACAGACGGTTTTAAATTATAGACGAGCATGTATCGCGTCACGATTATCATTAGTTTAAGGATCAACTATAAATCAGCGATACAAGATGTATTTTCCTCTGTTATTACACTGATTATTGCCATCTGCAGAAATAAATTGTGTTTTGATTAGATTTCTTTATAATACGATGATATTAAGGGTTCCCTGTTAACACGCGTAATAACATCATCATTTGAGTCATCGATAACCGTTCGGTTTAACGGTTGTTTCTTGCTATATTTAAAATCGATTGAGGAAAACGATAATTTTGTGATGACGGTAAAACATGACGTAACAGTGTCATATTTCAAAATAGTAAACACACCCAACAAAATACGTCATTTTTATTGTTGTTTCCACAACTTGTAGATTGTTCTAAACCGTAATCAAATATATAGTTTTTTAAATTAAAAAATAACACACAAGAAAACCTTTTTCTTAGTTTAAGCCTTGTGGCAATTTTTCAAGAGAGATTAGCCTCCTACGAGGTAGATTCCCAGTTATCTGTCCATCACCTTAGGGTTGGCCGTGCAATGCAATTATGGATACTTATGTCTTCTTCGTTGCCTCCCCCACCTGACGACATCTTCTATCTCGAATATTTCCCTTTTCTTCACGATCATTGTGTTTATATACTCGTTTGTACACGAGTGAACTAAAAACTACCTATCTGTTTTAAAAATATTTTTCTTTTTAAAAAACGTGGAATCAAAAATTCGATTAGAATTTAATTTTAGAGTTGTCAATTCCGCCCTTCGTAAGAAGAGTGCAGTATCTCAGTTAGACATGTTTCTGAGAAAAACGCGGTAAAAGAAAATAATGTTGTTTAATAATATTTAAGTTTGAGAGATAAATAAAACTAAATTAAAGATTATTAAATGATAAACTGAAAATCTAGTTACTGCAGTTTTGCTCTCTGCATTTCACGGTTCTTAAAAGAATATTGATACGTAAGACTAAAATAAAGATCTTTCTTCGCGATTCCGAACATGCATTTAACTAAATGTCTTGCACTCTTCGCGAGGACGGTAGAATTGAAGTCTGGCGAAAAACTGAATACGCTAGACATCATTACGTCACCGTGTCTATGTTATTATCGCAGTAAAAGAATATCGTCAGTGAATAAAAAGCATCGCCCGTATTCCGA
Source organism: Micrasema longulum (assembly GCF_059751315.1). Lineage (NCBI taxonomy): Eukaryota > Metazoa > Arthropoda > Insecta > Trichoptera > Brachycentridae > Micrasema > Micrasema longulum. The sequence goes on from NW_028277804.1 coordinate 64,430, forward strand.
GGTCTCGCGAAGAACTGAAAAGGTACTCCGCCGACGACATCGACAGGCCATTCAGAGTTCCTCCATACAAGGAAGGATGTGCGCTCCTTTGTGAGGCTGAATGGGCCGAAGTGTCTTGTGGGAGATAAAGAGATGGAGCATAAAAGGGGGCACGTGAATAGGAGGAAGTAAGTGCTCCGAGTAGAATAACCTGACACGCATCTCCTACAAGATGCAGACGCAAGGCGTACTCTTGTACATACGACATACGTAATACACTACAGATACGGACTTACTGAATATGGATGATGGGAAGATCTCCAATTTGAATAACATGGAGCAACTTCCTATTTATTCCATAGATGCATTTCTGGTATTTAAAACACGATTATTACTTAGCGTTTTTAACATGTCCTAACTTTATTTCAATTCATATTTATAACAACACTTATTTTTATTTGGGCTATTGATCCGTTGTAATAAATGGAGCTTATATTATCTACGAGTACGTCATTTAAAAATAAATTAAGAATGCAGGTTGAGTAAATAGGTCTGTTGAAGTTTTTTAACGCGAGCGATTTTCGCTTAAATTAGCGATATTCGTAGATACAATAAAAACACGATATTTAAAATATTTTAATTACTTAAAGGAGTAGTATATATTATATATTCCACATATTTTTTTTATTATTAATTACAAAACATATAATAAAAAAATGACATATTATACTCCCAGGAGTTATTAGAAACTCATTTGGGACCGTACATAAGAAAAAAAAAAATTTTTGACAATACATAATATCATACAAATTAATACATCCGAAATAAAAAGAAAACATTATTGTATAAGAAACATAAAACACGATCTTATATAAACTACATTAATAATTTTAAATGTCAAAAATATTTAAGAAATATTTTTTGATTGCGACACTTCTGGATTTTTTATTCAGTTTTTCGTGTCTTAGCTCATCAGGCAGTTTATTATATTCGGAATGGCCAATATGTTCCGAGGACCTACTGCCAAACTTTGTTGAGCGAAACTTAGACACATGAAGATTCCCCGAATAACGCGTATTGTAATTATGAATATTATGACCAAATGTGTAACTTCATTTATAAAATATTATAAAAATATATTGAATATTAATTTATTTTATTACATTTTACATTACATTTACATTTTTTTTTTTTTTTTTTTTTTTTTTTTTTGCACCACAACAGGCCAGGAGACCTAATTACAGTGGTGAATTACATCACAGAGCACCCAGGCTTGAGAAAATTCACATTTTATTTTTTTGTGTTCTCACCGGGAATCGAACCCGGAACCTTCCGTGCGTGAGTCAAGCGTCTTGACCACTACACCACGGAGGCCGCCAATATTAACTTATAGTATATTTTTACTCTCAATTATACCTAATGATGTATAAGCTAAGGTTTTTTTTTTTTTTTTGAAACCAACACAGACAATAATAAACAATAGATAAAGAATAACAACCAATAACAAGACCAAATATGGGTTTCATATAGGAACAGAAAAAATGTGCAGTTCGCTAGGGGTGAAAGGAAGTGGGATGGGAAAATAAAGAAGGAAGAGAAGAAGAAGAAATAGTAAGGGAATATAAAACAATGAAAAAAGAAATAAATAAAACAAAAAAAGAAAAAATAAATTATTGCTGCGAACTTGAAGCTTTTCAAAGTAGTAAAAAGTGCAAAGTTATATGACGTAGGTACTATTATACGCGCATCTTTATAGTGTAAAAATTGACTTCAAGAAAATAGAACAAACCAGATGTATATACTCTAAGGAACAAACTGAAAAGTTTCTTGTTGTTGTTGTATTTTAAAAACAAACACTGACACGTAATCCAGCGGAAATTATCCGCACTAGTTTATAAATAAAATAAAAATTTGTAATTTCAAATAATCGATTGAGAAGTTTACAAAACTTGAAAAAAAAACACATAATTTATTGCCTCAGATAACTAAAACATTATTGGATTATGTACTGTATAGGTTTAGGTAGTCTTATTTCTTCGGCGTTATTTTCCTTCAACCATCGGACAATATAATATTTCGATCGTTAACTTTCTCTCCAGGTCGAGATCACATTGCATTTAATATTACATTGCAAGAGAGGTTTAAAATTCTTAAGAATAAAATACGTTTGACGCCCTCAATTCACATCCGATTTAGTATTGCGTTACATACCCATACATACGACCTACGTAATATTTGGTTTTACGTCCGGTAAACTAATTAATTATTCCAATTATTTACCTGCACCGACATAATAGCGACGTTTAATGAAAATGTGTTTTAGGTGAATTAGAATAATTCGAATGTTGATTGCATATAGAAGTATAAACATATTTAAAAAATATTTATAATATACCTAATGACCGATGACCAATAATGTTAAAACATGACAATGAATCATGAATTGTGATACGTAACTCGGTTATATTATAATCGCATAATTGAATTAAAAATGTTTTGATTAAATTGAGGAGTCCAACAATTTAGATCCACAGGTTTTTGGTCATCGAATTATACAAATTTTAATCACACGAATATTAATAAATTACGATTACATAAACGGTTGTTATTTTCATTGATTCCAGTAGCAATTCCATTAGATGAGCATTGATCGGCAAAATTATAAAGCTTTAAAGTAATAAATTTAATGGTAAGCCATTTTATAAATAGCGTAAAAGCATTTAGTGTTACAAAAAAAATAAGTCAATAAATACTTTTTACGTCTAAAAATAATTTGGTTAAAATTAATTTTAAAAAAACTGTATCCTGGATAAAAATTACTATCGATTTATTTAATATTTCGATTTTAATATACTCGTGGATGTATCAAAATTATAAAATAACAATATAGCAATAACGATGTTATGGAAAATTCAATGCTATCAATTTAATTTTAATATCTACACAGTTTTATTAACTTGCACTTTAGATGTTTTGCTATATTCTTTGTTGACGATGTAACTATTTCAATGTTTTATTCGGTACCTACATTGCTCATTGTCCAAATCTCACTTAATCTCTCTTTCTTCCACCTGCTTCCCGTCCAGCACTTTACACACTACACCTTTCGGCCAGTATATCGATTTTTAAATCCTCACAACTCATAATACAATGTAATAAAAACTACCTTCGCATTAAAACGAACCCTTTCCAACCGGGAATTTAATATTTCCAATTGGACTTCGGTTCTATTTTACAATAAAAAACAATTCAATGATTTTTGTCCTTTTTTCGTAATTTACATAAACATAAATGAAATTGCTCTTCATTCATAAAACATCTACATTAACCAGGACCCTTTTTAATATTCGTTCGTACAATAACATGGGATGTCATCTAGATATACCTAAAATTATATGCAAATATCTAATTGTGAATATGTAGATGGAAATCCTTCCACCCCTAGTTAAAAAAAGTGTATTGTCAATTTTAACATTTGAAATGTGATAATGACTCCCACTTACATCCGTGCATAGAAAACCATGTTTCATATTACTTTTAATAAGAGGTTTCATATAAAAACATAATGTTTTGTTGTGCACAAAAAAAATAAAGACCTTAAATATGTTTTTTTTTTAATAATCTGTACTATGTAACTAAGTTAAAAGCTTAATTTGGCGTTTTAATAACGATTTTTTCGAAACATTTTTTTTTTTTTGACGACAGTAAGATATGCGTATTTCATTGTTTTTAGTGAAGCTTTATAAAAATCAACCAAATGTTAGTACTCCGGTGCTTTCATTCTTCATGTCTCATCTGGTACATGTTAAGTACAGTACTTCCTGCGTCAAGATGAAGAAGAAGCCGTTTCCTTTTATATCTATCAATAATAATCTCCACCCTCGCACTTCCAACCCTTCTATAAATAATTCCAACCCGTCACATGACACGGATATACATACTTTCTCACGGTTCTCGCAGATGGTAAATGGGGATGATTTTTTAATGGCCGCATCGTAATTAAATAATCTTCATTTCCTAAATTAATAATCTCACAGATATTTTAAATTATTGTTAGCAATAAAATAGTAATAATTAAAAATTCGCATTAATTATTCATGAATACTTCAATGAAGACGATAAACTGATAACGGCCTATATAAAACCACGGAATTTCTTATAATTCTTATTCTGTATACTTCTTTTATTTCTTATTTTCTTAGTGCACACATAAAACAACAGTGAAAAATTTATAAATAAGGAAAATAAGTGTGTACAATAGTAAAATAAACACAAAACTTTTTTAAACAATTTTTTTTTCTACCGACCGGTTTCAAAGCTACACAAAATTCTTTATCGAGGTATACTTAACTAATGAATTTTATCATATTTTATTTTTACATATTATGAAGTCTAAGACAAGTGTTTTTGTCATATTGTTATTTTAGATAATTTTACCTTACTGGGGTGTCTCGTGCCAAGGAAAAAAAAATGATTTTGAAACATGCCATATAAAATATTATACATACCTTGTAAATTCACACTTCATTCCTCTATCTCTACCTTTTTAACTATTGCTTCCATAAGACCAAGCGTATAAAAAAACATTGAACATTAGTGTAAGCTACCAATGACATGTGTCCTATCAGCACGTTGGTTTGATATTTTTGTGACACTACATGGTGAAAATGCATATGGGATATTAGTGTACTGACTAAGAGACGGGTACGTCTCGAAACCGGTAGACATAGAAACGTCGGCAAGTAGTTATACATAAATTTAAAAACATTTTATACAGTGAAATTGATTGAAAAATTGTCAATAAATAACAAAAACTAAACAAGCGTTAGAAGTAAAAATAAAAATATTATGTTATAAATACTATACTATGATTTTTATCATAGAAATAAAATAATAATAATAAATGAGAATCTAATGGAAAAGAAAAAAAACAACATTTTAAAAAAATCGAACCCCCTCAACTTATCTGCCTTATTGCTCCGAGTTTGTAAATTGGTGCCAAAAAAACACTGCCACTTTATATTATCGCAGGTGAAAATATTAACATTTGCTATAAATTAAAATTCGCCGTGAATCCTGGTACGAAATTAGCTGTCACGGATTTAAAATACACGAAAATTTATGTATTTTTAAAAGGACATTTATTATCCTTATGTAAGATCAAAAATAATTCTGACATTAACTACAGTAAAGCCAGCTGGTAACACCAGAAGCTTTAAATTATTAACAAAACGTTTTCTGTAATAATTTATTCAATTTAAATTGAGTTTCGTTGTAAAATTAAAATATCTCAGGTGTTTTCAATCAGCAAAACTCATGATTTTTACATATTCAACCCCTTTCTTGGCAACGTATCCTATAGGATACATATTGAAATCACTGAAATTACTTGGCTTCATTAACAGAATATCCTCTGATTTTACAAATGTCCGTACAACCAAAACTCTTTATTGCTCAACTGTTTGCCCTCTTCTAGAATATGCCTCCGTGGTCTGGTCTCCATTCTATGTCAATCGCATAAATCACATTGAATCAGTCCAACATCGCTTCCTTCGAAAAATAGCGTGGATGCTTGGACTAGAGAGAGATAATTATTCTTATGCTGAAATAGAGTCAATGTTAAATATTTCTAGTCTACAAAAACGTAGAACTAATATTGACTCCATATATAGTATATGTTCGGCATACTAAATGGAATAATCGATGTTCCATCATTACTGGGACAAGTAAAATTCAATATTCCGACTCGTAGATTGAGAAACAATGAAGTACTGTTCATCGATCAGCATAGAACAAACTATGACCTAAATTCTCCAATGACCCGTCTTTGTCGTATTGTTAACTCAAGACAAGATCTGTACTATTTTGGTTTAAGTTTACAAGGATTTAAACGAGCACTAAATAAATAGTCCAGATCTTGTCTCGATGTCCCTTATGTTTGTCAATGCTTCTTTTTTTTTTTTTAATGTTTTAAACTATTATTTTATTGTAATATTTAAACCCTATAAATTGTATACATGGACAATGTCCATTAATAAATAAATATGATCTAATTTTTTCTCATGAACTAAAATACGTGTAAAAAAGCGTTCAACCAAAACTACTTTACCATATTTTTCATTCTTAACTGTATTATCACAATTCATAATAAACGTTGATAAAAAATAAAAGTACTTTTGTGGGATTTAATCATCAAATGTGTAAAAACATATTTTTTCGTTCTGCCAAGATAAGGGTTAAAAATAGGCGTTTAACATAGCATCTGTGAATGTGGCGATTAGCGAACATTGAATGGCTCATTCCTCACGTATCGTCCAAATCCTCACGGCACGGTAAAATAAGGATGGATCGACAATTATTGTTCAACTTCGACATATACTCTTTCGCATTTTAAATAGGCTTTAAAGGAAAAAAGTGGCCATCTAAGAACGATTAAAAATTTGAAAAAATCGTAATTAAAGCGAAAATTGCTAGGTGGGACAAACTTTTTATCACTTTAAATGAGTATATATGTGTACCGTGGGGTACTTGAGCCCTCGGTACATACCGATGTATCTACCTCAAAACTTGAAGAAGAAGGGTCGGTAGTGAATCTTCGTGATCGCTCGGGGGAATTTATCTTCAACTATGACGTGATAATGAAGGTATGTCACTTTAGTGCGCAGATATGTGCAACGTGGCGTACGCGTCCCTTTGGTACATAACGATGTACTTACCCAAATCTTGAAGATAGAGGGTCGGTAGTGTATCTGCATATTCGCTCGAGAGAATTTATCTCCAACTATGACGTCATGGCGAAGGTATGACGTCCTTAACTTCCCATTGTTATCGCGGCCACGGGCCCCGATTACAATGAGAAGTTGACGTTTATTTTCAATTTTATCTACAAAATAAAATTAAGTTTTCTGTATGGAAAACAGAATATGCATAAAAAAATTTTCTTCCAAACATGTTCAATTATAGGTTTCCGACGAAGATACTTTAAATGTTCATGTAAATGTACTCATTTTTGTACACAAATATCGGTTGTTCTTTATAGACAGTCGAAGATAACTCTGTTAAGTTCCCATTGTAATCGGGGCCCTGGTGCACGTAAAATAAATATCCCTTCTAGGGAAGTTAAGAAGATGGTGTGCAATGTGAGTTTTTATCACACAATCACACACAAACCTGTGGTATAACAACCACAAAGGTAAAAATGATAAAAACCAAACATGCGATTACAACACGAAGGTAATTTTGAATGTAGTTATAATTTAAATGTAAACATCTCGGGGCATGGAACTGCCGGCGAAAAATACAACACTAGTGACTAAACTGCCCTTGGGCACTTGTATAGCCAGTGGCCAGTCTATAATGGTTGAATTATATGGTTCAGAAAACTGATGAGATTTTGAGTCAGATTTGTGTGACGCAATACACAAATTGTTTGAAATCTTAATTTATCTAAAGATCCAACCCATAACCTCAAGAATGGTGAGCGAACACGCCAGTCACTGAAGACAACGAGGCGGACTTAACTCCACTCGATATGTCCTTATTCATGATTTTTAGCTAAGAGCAGCCATCGAGTCAAAAACATTCGTCCAGCGTTCTGGTTTTATTTCCCACACAGAACTGTATTCTTTATCCGCCTGGACAAATAGTAAATTTAGAACAGGCATTAACATTAATCCTCTCAATACCCATTCACCGCTCTATTTTTTTTACCTTCTCTTTCACAGTAGTAGCTGCTCGATTATGGAATAATCTACCCACAACTGTCAGATACGCCCCTTCTTTATTTAAATTCAAATCACGTATGAAATATCACTTCCTGAATATTTGAGTTTTTCCTTTATCTTCCCTCTTTCCTTTCCTCTTTACCTCCTCCACTTATCATAGTATAGTGTAGATATTTAGTCAATTTAAATTTCTATAAAAATATATATACATCTATGTTTTGACTTGTACGTATAATATGTACATATACCACTGATTGTTTCAAATTGAACGGTTTGGGTAGGTAGGAAGAAATCGCCTTAAAGCAATACGCACGCACTTATACATATGTATGTATGTTAAGTGTAAATGTATATAAAGTGCTTAAATAAACAGTAAATTTTCACATTTCTGGATACTCCATAGTTAATGATTTTAATAATACCAATAAAACATCATTACAAGCGCCTTTGCCTAAGTAGGCATCTTCAGGGCTGCGATTATGAACGGCTATGGCCCAGGACTACTTAGGCCGAAGAATCGGGAAACAAAATATTGTTTGAATTTCTGTTTATTTTCTTGTTTAGTTTTCTTATCCATGTAATATGGCCATTATATTATAGTCTACTGTGCCCAGTGCCCACATGTATTTATAAGAACCGCAAACCACATTACAGTTGAAATTAGCTACCGGTTTAGAGTTTTTTTAACAGCTGCTACTGGCTACTGTTTCGCGCCAACAAACAACCCCACTTCACCCTTTAATGTTCTCAAAAAAAAGAAGAAAATTTAGTCGGTTAAAAAGAGTTCGTTATGTTACCAAACTGAAGCCATATCATTCACCGTAAACAATCAACCAATAATATGCGCGTTATTCAGTTATGTTGAAACGTGTTATTGAAGTTTCGCATCCATACATAGAAGTATGAAATTGTCAAAATGAGGAAGAAAGAAGCTGAATGCAGTCGAAATACAATCTCTCAGGCGATTGTGTGGTAAAACTTTTTATGCTAGGTGCACAATGTCGAGATCCATGCGTTATGTGAGGCTGGGACGAGCATTATCGCCGTCTGTCGGAATAGATAGAATAATATAGAGGAAGCGAGATCTGTATACAGACAGAGTGATTTATTTTATTTTATTCAAAAAACATACAGTCATACATAATAAGAATTAAAAACAACATTTTTTTAACATGAAAAGACAAATTAAATTTTTATAAACTATCCAAAAGATATAAACATTAAATGTGACAAAAAAATAAATAAATAAGAATTTAAGTGAGAAAAGAATAATTGTTAACATTTGAGTTTTCCATGGAGGTAATAAATTAAAATAAATAAAAATACCGAATGTACACTCCGAGCCATCCACGCACACACATGAACGCACATATAAAACATACACAAACATATACATTACATGCGGCACATATACATAGCATAAACCACTCAAGATGCACATTCAGCAACTATCCCAAATAATCGACCCCATGAAGAAATTTTCTGTACAAATGCAACGTGCAATGTCTCCATCAATACTGAGTCCATTATAATTTCTACAGGTACGTCTAATGAATGAATTCGAGGTATAATTGTTTTTACAAGTTGGTACATAAAAAGGGAATTAAATCTGGTATAGCGAAGAAGACAACGGAAACCAATATCTTGTAAAAGATACGGCGAATCAACTATATTATTGAGAATTTAAAAAAGAAAAATTAAATCACATGTAAGGCGCCTTTTTTGTAGTGATTCTATATTAAAATTGATCAAAGATGCGCCGAAATCATTTTCAATGTTGCCAAAATAATATTCCAGGCTCCTTTTAAATTTCTTTTGAATGTTTTCAATTTGATTAATATTTACATTATACTGAGGGGACCATACTAATGAAGCGAATTCGATTGATATGGCATTATATCTTTTCTGCCTACCCTAACGGAGAAATGATATAAAAGTTTGAATATTTTATCCAATTTTGTACTCGGAGTTTCCTTTCTGTGACATACTTTGCACCATTTTCTATACTTCTTGTAGATTCGTAAATATCTCTCGCTAATTACCACGAAAATACTGTTACAAGGAAATCGCAGAGAACGAATGAAGCAAGAACGTTTCTATCGATGTTTTTTTAGGCAGTTTCTTCCACTCGCTAGTGGCTGTTGGAAGGAAATCCATCCATTAGAGGTAATTAGCAACTTGTCGAGTATTGCGGATTAGTGTCTGTACTTCGTGCGTGGAAGATTACGGAGATACCAACAGATGTCACGTCATGAGAAATTCAAGCAATAACCACGCCACTCGAGTGGAAGCCGACTATTGGGTCAATGCTAACGCCTTTTCATTTCTAAGTCTAGGAGTACTGAAAGAGCTTTAACTGTCAATAAATTAATTTATGCGTATTCCCGTGAAATTTTCTGCAGCCACAAATCATATTGGAACTTGAAATATCAAATATCATAAATCATATTCAGATTTAAAATTTCACTTGACACAAATTATAATGTAATTATTATTTTTTGTCAAAATTCAAGTTGGAATTTGAAACACATATTTCTTTTCGAGACAAAATATATTTAAACTCGAAATATCCAAACTAGACACAAATTATTCTAATGTGAATTATCTTTTGGCACAAATAATATTCGAATTTGAAATATCTCTTCCAGACACTAATCACATGAGAATTTGAAATATCTCAACACCAAATACGAATTATCCCATCTTTTGTCCCAAATCATATTCGAGTTTAAAATATCAAACATTAAAAAAAGATATTGATTGATTTGGTGTTTATTTTGTAGAACTCCATATTTAAACTTATAATATTAGAAATCAAACCTTATACATCTAAGAATCAAACACTAATTTGAGTCTACTGAACAGTCTACTGTTTGGTAGACTCAAATCAGTGTTTGATTTATAATATTATAAGATTAAAAAAAGATATTGTTTACATTTCCAACCAAGCAACTAATAATTTAAAAAATGGTTTCGAATGCAAAAATGGGTAAATTCATATATAGCGTAATGCATAAAGCGTAATGCATACCATAATACAAGATACTCCAATAGGGACCTGATACTAAGTGAAGGGGTCAAAACTGTTCTGGCATCGAGGCAACACTATTATGTTGGCAAGAAGGTCCATAACTTTTTGCCGGAATTGTGGAAAAGCGGGAGTGTTGTCAAGTTGAGGAAGGTGTTGACCTCGCTCTTTCATGACATTGGTCGTGGGAGTCAGAGAGATTGATGCATGCCGCGGATTGGAGATTCTAACTGAATGTTAAAAATAAAATATGAAAATAAATAAAAATTTTAAAAATACAAATAGCAATCATTATGTATACACATGTATATACATATATATATATATATATATATATATATATATATATATGTATATATATGTGTGTGTATATATGTATCAATATGCATATACGAGTAAGTTTATATTTTGTTTTAAATATTGTTTATATTTTATTTATCTGTTGGTTCTATTAACTTGGTGATTATTATAATGTATAAAAATGTGATTGCGTAGCTTGGAACGGGGTATGTACACTTGTTAGCTGGGAAAGTGAAAAAAAAATGAACATATGATAAACCAATATATAAATATATATAAATAAAATAATAAAAATAAGATAAATATTATAAGTGCAGTGTTAAGTTGATGTAGAGTTTATGATCCCGTGGTAGCTTCGTGTTCACGCCTGAGTCGAACCAGCAAAAATACGGTTTAAAGCGCGCGCACAATGAAAGAAAAAAGTGTAAACGAATTTTCTATACGCGTTTGTCCGAAAACAATAATTTCATTTTTTCGAACTGTTATTCGTCGAGTTTTTTAATGTGCTTTTTTGTTATGTTGGCATAACTTTAGGAGGAAAAGTAGAGGAATAATGGGAGAGTGAATTCGAGAAGGTTCGGTGTCGGGTAACCATAACTACGGTAATGGTACTCGGTACATGTCGCCACAGCTAGTGGTCACAATCTCGTGGTTTCATCTCCTTCTGGCTCAATGAAGCGTTAAACTTACATCTCCCTCGGACACGGTCCTCTGTCGTGAAGTGACAGAATATTACACCGATGTAAATAACTATAAATTAATGCAGTACCTTTATCCATTCGTAACACAAAAATATGTAAACGTTTGCTTTAGATGTATAGAAGAAAATCTCAATATTCTCAATCAATCAAATCTCACGACTATTTATAACTAAAATAATTGAACGGGTTTTTTATTATGCTGTAACAATATTTTAATTAAAATTATTATTAATATAAACACTTGATTAAGTTTAACCGCATACCTATAAGTTGTATCTGAAGGTACATTCGATATAATATTAAAAGCTTTGCAGATAAAATTATTGATTGAATTAAAAAAATAATCATCGGGCACATAAAGTGTTTTCGAAATTATTGTTTCTTAAATGCTATAATTAAGACATAAATAGTCGATATTAAAAAAAAATAATACGATGTTTAGCTAGCGAACGCGAACGGCGTGATAATTAATTAATTTATTGTATTGGCCTTAGCTATTCTCAACAGTTATATAAAGAAATATATAAACAAGAAGCTGAACAAAAAGAACACACAACTATAAAGCAAAGACAAACATAGGCAATACAATAATGGTATATAATATTTTCATAAACACGATAAATATACAAGACTTCGAACTAAACCATGCCAATCTTCTCATCCCACACTGTTTTAATGGTGAAAAATATCTACGAAAAACCGGAAGGTCTATCCCAAAGAATTTCAAGTTGTGTGACGAATTGACTAAACCACACATTTTGGACATTGGGGCATAAAAACAAAAAGTAAATTATGGAAATAGTTTATTTTATACATATTTATAAATCGGTATATTCAATATTAATATTACATGTATATAATCTATGGACGTATTATCAAGCTTGATAAATTAAAGAACAAAATAAGACTGATAAATACATAAAAACTGTTTAATTATTTTTGTATGAAATTTTTCACATTTTTCATTTTCATAAAAAATTGTACATAAAAAAATTGCATTACTAATTTTATAAAAAGGATATTTTCTTAGTGGGTAGATAATGCTTGTTCATAAACTTAAATAATATAAATACTTATATTATATAATATAATTATTAAATGACGAAGAATGTGAGCCAGGTAGCGAGTTAATAAGAAATAATAAAATTCCTTATTACAAAAATCTACAGAAACCGATATTCACTTACGTTCTTACTTCACACAATGACACAGTTATCTACACAGATATAAGACATTAATTTCGGATGTATTTTTAAGTAAATAAAAAAGTATTTATGCCATAGAATTAAATAAATAAATTGTAAACACACGTACATGACAGTGTATACTTGTAATGCAGTATTAAATAGATTCCAGGGTGATTCTGATGGGTTAAAAGTTAAAATTAGTCTTCAATTTTATCGACAAAGTAAAATTAAGATTTCTGTATGAAAAATATAATATGTCTCCAATTTTTTTTCTTAACATGCTCAATTACCGGTAACCGAAGAAAATACTTTAAATTTTCATACAAATATGAACACTTTCGCACATAAGAATCGATATCACTTTATACCGTCTCAGTATTTACCGACGAAGATTTTTAAAAAAAAAAAAATAATTGCGTTCTTATGATTTACCCAAATATTTAATTTTGAGGGCCATTTTCAACCGTATATACATTTTCCACGAATAGGATATATTTAGTGTAGAGTATTGTTCTTACAGAACAAACCTTTTGAACTTTTTCCAAGATAATTAACCTCTAGTATACTTTACTATGTTTCTTTTTTTGGGTGACAATAAAAATATTGATAACAGTGACCGAAATCCTTCGCACTTATTTCTCTAGTATACTTATTAGATGAAACGGTTCTTTATGATTTTCTTGTTATATTAAATCCTTTAAAATATTTTATTATTTAATTTGATTTTTAAATTGTTTTAAACTTCTAGTAAATATGTTGTATAATTTTTAGGTTTGATTTTTGTTTTTCAATCTTGGGTAAAAAGTATTGTACCCGTTTTTTATTAAACAGTGCTTTGTGATGTTATTTTTATAGTAATCCCTTAAAATAATTTACTAAAGAATTTGACTTTTATATTTATTTTTAAGTTGTTTTAAACTTCTTTTGAATGAGTTGTATAATTATTAGGTTTAATTTTTGTTTCAAAATCTTGGGTAAAAAGTATTGTCGGCTGTGGAATCATCTCCCATCCACCATCAAAGATGTTACTACATCATCTCTGTTTAAATCACGTCTGAAGAAACATCTTTCCTTTCTTTCATCCTTTCTCTCCCTTATCTCTTCTCCTTTCCTCTTTCCTCTCATTTCCTTTTGCCCATTGAATAATAGTTTTGAATTAAGGTTTTCATAAACAAATACGTATATTTCTATTTTTATATATCTTCGCTTTTTAATCTTTATTTTCTATTGAATATGTTCTGTAACTTGAATTACAAAAATAAAGCTATTATTTTGTTGGTTGGTTGGAAGAAATTCCCATTTGGCAATAAGCCTGCCAATGTACAAATAACATTATATACAAAAAGTTGAATAAATATATATTGTAGGTATTCGTTAATTAAACCAATTATGTTTATATTATAATTTTTTAAAAGGCATTTTTTCCGTATATGTTGATAAAATAATAAAATACGAAGTATGAGCAGACAGCCGACACGTGATCATATACCTAGATACTTAGTACTCGATACCACAATATTACCTGCGGTGGCCGGTGGGAGTCTCGAAACCTGAGAAAACGAGTCGTTATTCGTACAAAACAAAATGAATAACAATATTTTAATAATGAAGCGGAGAGAGTAAGACGATACGCGGTGTGTGCATAGATAATGTCGAGCTGAGGATTGCTTCTGTAACCGTAACCACAAGGTATCGTTATTACCACATCTGCTGATAAGGTGAATATGCTCGTCTTCATTCAAATCTCGAATTCATTTATGCATAATAATGACAGCGCTTTCAATGTTAATCTACCAATCGGAAAAAATGGGAATTATATATTGTCAGTAAAAAACCACACAATACAGAACTTTTTGACATAATTTCGTTTTTTTTTACTTCATACGAGGGATTCTATTAAATGTATCGCTTAAACGATGAGATATTTAAAAAAATATATTAATAAAAAAATAATAACAATCATGGTTTATCTACTACATACACACTCAGGTAATAAATTTCTCTGAATCATGTCTAGTCTACCTAACTAGGTACAACCTGTTTTAAGGCAGACATTTTTATGCAAAATAAACAATAAAATTACTACCTACTAGTTAATTTATCATACAGTTATACAATATTAATTTATACCATTTATTATTTAAGAATGTTTTTGAGTAAATTTTCCGAATTTTCTCGACCTAAATCCAGTAGCCAATTTTTTACAAATTTATTTTATTGAATCCGGGTCATGGTTTTGCAATGTTTGGGTAACATATTGAATATTTTGGAGCCCAGAAACCTGAAATTTCTTTGCCCGAATTCAGAGTTTGTGGTAAACCCCGTGACCCATCCTCTAGTTTTACTTCTGGTAGTGTGGGAGTGTTCCTTTTGGGATTTGGTAGAATAATTTGCTTTCACGAACATTATTATTCTAAAAATATATAATTCCCTTATATCTAAGATGACTGATTTTTGAGCAGATTTGAGAGGTTTGAATATTGATTTATCAGTGCCTCCCCATCCCATATGTATGTAGTTTTGATTAGAAAACGATGTATTTTCTCGAATGTCAACTGAAATTTGTATGATTAGTGTGAGAGCCGTTAATGTGGATTAAACAGTTAAACATTTTCACTGTCGATATTTGGAAATTAATGTGAAAACTTATTGAACATCATGGCGAAAATATTGCTTTCATAATTTATTGTAGGTAGATACATATTTAATATCTCATATTATTATTTTTTATTCATTTAATAAAAAAACGGTTCAAGTAGGAAATACTTTAACGAATGGTAAAGAATGAAACTCGGAGTTCATATAAAAAGTACCTACGTTATGAGAGGGGACAAAACACGTCACGTTTTTTTTAGGGTTATTTAGGTACATTAGAATTCCAGAAAATTTAGGATGCGGAAAGCAAATCAACTAAAAATATTGTTTTTTTTTGTGATGCCATTTTAAAGTAATTTCAGTTTTGATACATAGTTCATGTCAGTGAGACTAATATGTGTGTTTTGTATGTTGTCTGCAGAATTCTGAAGAAGATCTCCCCGTATGCAGTCCCCATGCCGTATGCAATAAGGTAGACTTGTATGACGAGAACCTTCCTTGGGTGGAGAGGCAATGCCGCTGCGCAGGACATCACGCTTGTAAGAGGTAAACAATATTTATATTCTTTGCCCTATTAATTTATTAGATAGTAAATTGTAAAGTTAGAAGATAGGATTTCAAATGAAAATAAAAATCGTGGCCGTAGACAGCACTTTAATAGCGCGTATTTAGTATGTGAATACGTGTTATAAAAGCTTTTTCTACGGATGCGAGAGCGTTCGCGATGGCAGCCCTGGGCTGGCATTCTTAACGGAATTTCACGCGAAGGTATCGCGGCGTGTATTTAGTAAGTAAATTCGCGTTAAAAATGCGTTTTCTACGCGCGCTTTTACGTTTAGAATACCAGCCCTAGTGTCAGCCGTGTATAGTGGAAAGCGCATTTGCTTACCATGTAATGTATGATGACTCTGATTTGATGTCTGAGACATTAAAGAGTTTTTACTGAAATATTTTCTTTTGTCTTACTTTTTCAAGCCATTATGGAACGTAATTCTTTTCTTATTTATTTTTGTCCAAGTAGTGAAAATGTTACTAAATATCTACATTGAAATTAAGCGCATTTTTATTAAGCTAGGGTATTTATTCGGTAGTGGAAAAACACTGATGTGATTCGTCTTTTTCACTGAGTGTAGTGGTAAAGATAGAGTAAAATGTTTTCTGCATTACATTCGAATTCTATAATATGGTCTCCTAATTATAATATTTCTGTAACGCGGGTTGAATCGGTTACTCCGCCTGTGCCGTCACAAGTTATAGTCGGAGAGTTCTGCTAATTGATGAATTGGCTTCCCGAAATCGGAAATATATCACAACACTTCCTTGTGACGAAATTCAAAGTAGTTCATTTTCATTATTTTTTTCACACGTTTTCGATAAATATTCAATCAAATGTTCTAATTTTTACCGCGTGTAAGAAAAAGTTTTTTATATCCAATATAACGATCGAAAAACTTTGGAATAAACTAAGGTATCTTTTTATTAAAAGTTTTAAAATGATTATTTTTTAATATCGAGCCCTTGGAATAACAAGGTTCCACCTTACACTGATACTTTATTATTTGATACAATTTGTGAACCTATTTTTACAAATTGTAGGTATTAAATAACTGGATGCAGCAGGGCCCCGATTACAATGGAAAGTTAACATTTATCTTCAACTTCATCTACAAAGTAAAATTAAGTTTTCTGTATGAAAAGCAGAATAAGCATAAAAGTTTTTCTTCTAAACATGTTCAATTATAGTTTACCGACGAAGATACTTTAAATGTTCATGCAAATATACTCGAAGATAACTCTGTTAACTTTCCATTGTAATCGGGGCCCTGAAACCTTTTTTAATTCCTTTCTAAACTACGTAATTTCTTTAATATCCAGTATATGGTGTTAGTGCGTATGGAAGGAATTAAGACTTTTACAAATGGAACTGTTTTCATTCGGTAACTCAAATTGTTAGTTGGAACCTTGTTATTTCAAGGGGTCGATATGGTAACCATACCAAAGTGAATATAAGTCTAATGATTTTTTTCAAATACTTTAACGTAAAAATGAATAAAAAAGGTATCATAAGCATTTTTGAAGCTGGGAGGTACTTACTTACGTTGTATTATATTATATTATTATGGAGTGAGCGGACATACAAGAAACAGAAAACAATTTAAACCGCAGTCTAAAAAAGTATTGTCTCATTATTACCGCGCATGCGTTAGGAAACCGGTCATTATTACGTTACATTTTATCCGATTAAGATTATACAACATCCGCTCTATAATAATGGTCTTTTCGCAGCAATCTGTCGTCGGATGACGGCCACACTCTGGTGGACAAGACGCGGCACTACAAGACGTGCGAGCCCGTCAAGAAGTTGACCAAGTGTCGATACTTCAAGGATCCCACGTGGACGCTCATCTCCAGTCCTGACGCTAACGCCACGGAGCAGATAGTTCACTGCCACTGCCCCAAGAACTCGGTCACCTATCTGCTCAAGAAGCAGGCGTACGAGACATCTAGCGGCCACTTTGGTTACCAGTACACCTTCGCGTGCTCGCCGCAAAGTGTAAGTATAGTTATTCTTATTTTGTGGTTTGAGTATCGGCTAATTTTCATAAGATATTAAATTAATTTTAATAAGTCGTTATTTAAATGCCACAAGTCAAGTAAGTTTAAATACCCTTGATCATCTAATTTTAATAAAATAAAAATGTTCATTTTGTTTTATTAAATCCTAATGAAAAAGTAAACGCTTTTATACAACAAAAAAGTCAGCAAATAGTTTAATTTGTTTACCTTTAAAATACTTCTGTTGACTTATAGGGCGAGTTTCTGAAAATTACGATTAACATTGCATTTATAAAAAATATTGCTACAAAAGCAAATACCATTTTGGTGAAATGGTAATATATATAAAATATATGCAAACTTATAATAGAAGAAATCGAACACTGATTTGAGTCGACTGAATATTTTATTTTTACAAATATAAAAATAAAATAAAGTGTTCAGTAGACTCAAATCATTGTTTGATTTCTTTTATTATAAGTTTAAATATGGAGTTCTACAAAATAAACAGTAAATCAATCAATAAATATATGCAAGTTTAGGCATTCACAAGATTTATGAAGTGTCATTGGTAATCTTACCAATGTTACCCATTTTTCATAATTTATAACTCGCTAACTCATATAATAACTCATAAATACTATAACTCAATAACTCATTATCCAGGTAGGCGTTTTGACCCTACCAACAAAGTCGACGAGTAATATTTATTTGAAGCGGTCGGCGCAGAAGTATAAATTGTCTTAAACATTGAAAAGGGTCCTTAACCATGCGTTTTATAAAGTAGAAGTGATCGGACCCACTTCATTTCATCCATTAATAAGTGGTGCGGCTCACACCATCACCGATTTGTACACATGCTTTAACATTGAATGCAATTATCTCAGTTCCACATGTTTGTGGGTTACGTCACTTGTGCGCCGACCGCTTCATTTAAAGTACAGTTTTATACCGAAATATTTCATTGTGTCTGGACAGACTTCTGAGTAAGCTGGATTATCTTACCTTCATGTAACAAATGGTCAAGTTGCACCACTAAGTGCGGATAATTTTATGACGATATTATACAATGTACATTTACAACTCTGCCCATGACTTGAAATACAGTTTCTCATCCTACTGCCATCTGACGTTTTTTTTTAAAAGACAAAATCAATGCAAGTAATACATTATAATTAATGTTTTTTTATATTTTTACAGAGGCTTCGATGTTCCCGAAAAGAGCCGTGTCGCCTGTTCACGGTGAGGAAGCGACAGGAGGCTCTGGACGAGGTCAACACGAGCGTGCTGTGCCAGTGCCCGAGGGACCACGGGTGTCCGCGGCGCCACACGTCCGCTGGCGTCCTTCCGGGCCGCACGTATACCGAGGAAGCCATCCGAACATACTCCGGCTACTGCATGCCCATGACACCCCCGGAGTGAGGTCTGGTGCGACGCGAGGACTACCCAATGGACAAATTCTTAAACACCTTACAAAACTGAGAATATTTTCCCCAATCCACTGTAAAAAAGAAGTTTAAGAATGATTTTAAGTGGCTTTTGTAACAAAGTAAAAATTAAATTTGAATACAACCAAGGAAAATTCAAAATACAAAAGTTTAAGAATGATTTTAAGAGGCACTTAAAAAAGTAATAAAACACTACGGATGCAATGGATATAATGAATATTCTAGGCATTCACTGTAAAATCAGAAGCTTTTTATTTAAAGACAAAACATTATCCAAAAAGTGAAATTCTGCCCAATGTGATATAAAATGGCTTTTTTAATAAAACTAAAATTGAAAGTGAACAATATAATGCACAGTAACAACCAAATAAACAAATCTGAAAACACAATAAAAAATTTATATTTGACAACATAGAAAATCTCAAAATTACTATTATATTTATTATATGGTTTGAGTTTTAAGTTTTTCGAAATATAAGCAACGAATTCGACAGCTGTTTATTTTAGAGATACATAAGCAAATTTTTACCGATCAAATCAATCAATCATTTGCTATTTTCGTTATGAGTTTTAAATTTTTTTAACCATTGTAATGTAAAATGTTTCTTCAAATAACTCCAAAGTAACTTTGAATTTAATTTGAGTACCGCTGTGTATCAAAAAAGATCACATTTAATGAAAGAAATAGGTGTTCGTTGAGTGACGACGTATTAGTAAATAATAAGTGAAAAGTGTAGAGAAACAACGCATACAATAATTGTTATGACGCGAAGTGATTTCACCAGTTAAATGAAGAAAAACAATGAAAGTGCCAAGAGACTGAAGCGTAGATATATTGCACCTATTTATTTGAGTATTTTTTGTTTTTAATTTTGATACTTGCACGTCATTCCAGCATGTGAAGATATATATTTATGAAATAATTTATGTTTTTATTACTACAAAGTTTGTTTATATTTCTTTGTTTAATTTATTTTTTGTATTATCCGTAGTTGCCATGTTAAACAACATACCTCGAATTAGTATTTTAAAAATATTAAAATTGTGTATTGGGTGCCATCAAAAAATAAAAAAACAAACATTAAATGAAAATGCATAACTACCCAATTTACGAGTTAATAGCGCAAAAGAACAGTATGGAAAAATATTTTTTAATTTTGCCAAAAGTTATTCCCACCCAAATGTTTAGCATTTAGTAGTAGGTACTATTATATTATATTTATTTCTTGAACTATGTTTAAAAAATATAACATCTACTTTTATTAAATGTGTAAAAAAAGCTTTACAGATGTTTTATCAAAAATGTATTTAAAACAAATTTGTATTTTAGTATTCCATTTTGAGTAACATAAATAGTATGTTATATTTATGTAAAAAAAATAGAATTAAGAAATCTATTTATTACAGTCATACAATGTAAGTTTTAATATTTAAATATCTTTTTGATTCGATGCATGTGTGTAGATGACCTTCCAAGTTATATTGTTTAATAGTTTATATAAAGAAATAGGTTGATTTCAATACAAATAAATACACAAAGTTAGTGTTAGTTTGACTTTAAAACCTTTTTTAATTTTTTTATTTATCATATGGAGTAAATCATGAATGTTGCTTTCAAAATTTATTTTAAATGACTCCGTATAAAGTAGATTCAACAGCAAACATGACCAACTTTCTTGGATTATTGATCGAATTTCTTTAGTTTTATACAAAAGTACAACGAAGAAGACCGAAAAATACTTTTAAAGATTGAAAAGACTATATTATAGTGTAAATTATTTATCAATACATAAGGACCTAATATAAATAAGTCGATACTTTTAATATTGAAGAAAATATTTAAAAATACTCCTAAGTAGCGAGCTTCCTGTAGCAGTTAGTTTTAATCATATTTGTTTTTAGCGAGAGGATTGCTTTAATGAGAAGATTAGTGCTTCGAGTTATAGAAGTAGAAAACCGAGAGTGCAGAAGAATTTGTTTATATGTACAATGTTTAACACGTGTTAGCAAAACAACACTATGTATGTAATGTTATGGAGTGTAGATTTTGATAATAAATGTTTTCTATAATATTTTGTTGTTTTATTTAATAATATGAAAAAAGTGAAATTCAGAAATGGGTTACGTTTGAACATGTGAAACAAATTGACTGCGATTTACTATGTGTATGTGTATGGTGAAGGACAGCAATATGCAAACTACAGCCCACAGACAAATTTTAATATATTTTTTAAATATGCATATTTGATTATAATAAAATAAAATGTACTAATTTACTCTTATATTTCTACTGCTTCTTCTACTTATATTAGGCCTGAGCCCTTTATCTGTAATTATTTTATTTGTAATCATATGAGCGAGAATGAGAGCGAAATACGATTTCAATTGTGTTAGAGTGAAATGAATGTATAAAAAACGGATGAACTTACGAAAAGAAATAGTGACAGAATAAGGGCTTTGTTAGTCTGTTACTCTCTCTCCACCTTTTGAAGGTCGTATTTGAGATTTGCTTCTTTACGATAACCGTCCCTTGCTGTTCTTCCAGCTCTTAATTCTCCCATTCTGGTCACATATTCATTCTGGAACCTTCTTCCATCTCAGTCTCACAATATCCTCAACTTCGCATATTATCTGGATCTCTGTGTTTTGTATTCTGTCACGGAGGATTTTGTCAGTAATGTTTCTGAAAATCTTAATTTCGGTGGTTCTAATGAGGCTTTCTTAACTGTCAATAAAAAAAAAGGTTTAAAGAAAAAACATTTCAATTGATTGCTTATAAGTAATATAAATTTTAAAAAAAATCTTGAAGTGTTTTTTTAATAAATAATGTATAACTAATATTAGTAAATATTAGAATAAAACCGCTTACGCACATTTTGTGTCTACGGGTACCACACATAGAACTGTGTTCTAATCCGCCCAGACATGGGTAAAAGCAATGGCAGTGCATATTATTTTATTTATATTTTATTTACATAAACGGCAAGATTACTGTTTATAAAACTTATAATATTAACATATTTGGTTGAATTATTTTAAAAAAAAACAAACATTACGTTATACTCAAGATTTAGAAAAAAAATTAAACCCGAAAATTATATAACACATTCAGTAGAAGTTTAAAACAATTTAAAATAAATTTATGTCAGCCTCATGGTGTAATGGTCAGCACAATTGCCTACCGTTTAAGGGGTCTCGGGTTCGATTCCCCAAATGGTAGAAATATTGATTGAAAAAGTGTGTTTACACACTGGAATATTTCGTAGTTCCTAGACTGGAGTAGGACTGATCATCTTACCTTCATGTAATAAAAATGATCAAGATACGCTGCAATTGGTGTATCAATGCAGTGCCCTATGCACCATAAGGTGCGGAAAGGGAATGATGATGATAAAATAAAAGTTAACCAAATTAATAATAATATATATACAAGAAGAAAATTTAAAATTCACTATCTTGGAAAAACTAGAATATTATGTACGTATGCATTGGTCTTCGTGGACACCTTATGCTCCAGCTAGGGAGCGGACATGGAATGATGATGATGATGCACTGGTGTCAATTATTGTCCTCATCTCAACATTCAATCTACCTACAACCTTGCTTTCCATATCCCAGTATTCTTTTGTCACCCTCCATAATTGAACCTTGTGTTCAACCTCACATTTATTTATCCTGTGGACTGTGACAGTGTGGTATCCCGAAGCTCGCTGCAGACGGCCTTCCGCGTTACGCGTTTCTATGCTGCATCTTCAACAGCGTCAACTGACGGGATCCAACAGAGATCCGACGATCCCTGCAGGAATGAGAAACGACAGGAACAGGCAAGCGGCTTCCCATCCGAGTCCATCGTCCTTCTTCGAGGTTGTGAACGACGATTAATGCTGTATACCGCATCGCTACATTACGATACTAAAAGTTAATTACAGTCCATTCCGCTCTTCCAATATCATCCCGCACCCGCGAGGAGAATTTGCTTTCCCCACCAATGCATTTAGTATTTTATCAAAAATAAAAAAAAAGAATCATATAAATATTGTAGTATGGAAAGTTTGATATAATGATACAGAAATTGAGGAAAACCAAGAAAGGCATGGCATAATCTTTATAAGTTATTATGTATATTTTATGTTTACTTTTTATGTTTATTAATTTACATATATTTTATTTTTCTTATTAATACTAGTATTTACACGTATCTTTAATTTTCTAATTATAAATGGTATATTTTGTAATTTATTTTTGTTCTTTAATTTTCAATTACTAACGATATATTTTCAAAATTATATTTATGCTTCAATTTTTATTATTAACAGTATGTTTTCCAATTTATATTTTTGTTTAATTTCTTTATTACTAATGTTATATTTTATAATGTGTATTTATGCTTCAATTTTTATTATTATCGGTAAGTTTTCTATTTTATAATAATTATGTCTCATTTCTTTACTATTAATGCCATATTTTATAATTTATTTTTATGGTTCAATTTTTATTATTATTATTTGCATGTTTTCTAATTTATATTTATATTGATTTTTTCTTATGTTATTATTATTCTTTGAATTTATTAAGCATCATTTAATGAAATAATAGATAAAAAAAACGCATGTAAAAAATAAGGTCATTCCTAAACACAGGAATTTCCTAGCTAGTCGGGACCTGAAACAAAGAAACTCTGTACGTTTTAAAACTGTGAAATACATAAATAAATAAATTAAAGTCAACAAATACTTGAATACGAACATGTCAAAAGTCGGCATAATCGGCGCATGTGCATTAAATGTTTGAAGCGAAATCTGTATGCAAAGACAGAGTGATATGGCGTTCTATCCTCTCCGCCTACCCTTCGGTGATAGTATGTTTATTTGAAGATTAGGCTGTTAAAAAACACTCTGTGATTGCAAAAGTAAACTAAAAATGTCGCTTTTATAAGGATTTCGTTAAGCTTATAAATATTTGCGACAGATGTCGGTAAAGAGGTAAAAAAAAAACATGTTTATTATTCGAAATAAAAGCAAACGTATTTAGCACATATTAAAATTAATAAAAAAAAAAAACAGACTGACAAACCAAATTATCATCATCATCACTACCTTTCTGCCCCTAATGGTGCATAGGGTACTGCATTGGTACACCAATCTCAGCGCATCTTGATATTTTTTTTCTTACATGAAGGTAAGATGATCAGTCTTACACCCTTTAAAATAAGTGTTTTATGTTAACCATGTCAGAAATCGAACCCGAGGCCTCTTGCATGGCAGGCAAACGTGCTGACCATTACACCACGAGGCCGACATCCAAGCAAATAAGGTTATAAATCTGATACAACGCATTAACCCATTTATTTTTATTTAATTTTGCATTAAGCAGTATGGTGATGGTAATTAGTAGTGGCCACTTTACTCACTGCGTAAAAATCCCATTACGGAAAGCGTCTGAATTTTATAATCATGTTTTGTTTTTCAAATTATTTTTGTATATATTATATTGTTTATTAGTTAGGGTATAACTAAGTGTTTAAATTTTATTTTTACAATTATCTAAATAAATACATTACATTATATTACGCCCATATCTCATTGAGATTACGCCTATGTTTGAACATCTACATTTTTTCGACTCTTCTATCTTTTGACTTTTGTAATGTAAAAAAGCTGAACTGTTTTACCTACTAGACAATGTATGAAAACACTTTTTAATGTATATACTTCTTTGCTGTTAAAAATAATCCAGTAGTCTCTCGGTAATCCGGTAGATATCGGATCAGAGCACTGCCGGATTACTGGAAACGCTGGATTACTGGAAATCACTAATAATGACGAATTTAAACTATTTTTTACTGTAGGCCTTGTTCTCTACACTGCTGATTAAAGGCCTCTTCCAAACGTCTCCATTCCTTCCTATCACCCGTTTTTACCATCCATATTTTACCGGCTATCGAGACAATGTCATCGACCCATCTTTTTTGTAGTCTTCCAAGACTTCTTTTGCTTGCCCATGGTCTCCACTTTATTATTCTGGGCCATCATTTTGTCTTGCTAAATGTTCCGCCCACAGCCATTTTAATTTAGCTGCATGATCTATAATATCTACGACTCCGGTTCGGCGTCTTATTTCTTATTCTGTTTCTTAGACATACACCGAGCATCTGTCTTTCCATGGATCGTTGCATGAATATTAATTTCTGACAACTTTTCTAAGTCACAGACATGATTTCTAGTCCGTATGTCGTCACTGGCAATATACACGATTCATAGACTTCAAACGGCTAGAAATACCAGACGCCACATTCAACAGTATGAAGGCTGTCTGGAGATCGGATATTTAATCCCTAAACGCCTGCATAACACCTATTCTTCTCTATGGATGCGAATCGTGGAACCTCACTAAGGCCCAAAACAGCAAAATACTAAGTTTTGAGAATAGGCGTCTCAGAAGAATCTTGGGTGTGCAGTGGTTTGACTTTGTTCGGAATGAAGTAATAAAAGAACGGATGCAGCAAACTCCGGTGACAACTATCATCAAGCGAAGGCGATACAGTTGGCTCCTGAGAGCCCTAGCCACGCTTGCCTACTTTATAAGACATCAGGTTCTTGACGTCCTGGACATACACGGCTGACTGTTCGCCGGCAGTTCATGTCAGAACTACGGGACGCGAAAATGACTCGGGAGAATGCGTAGGAGCTGGCAGCCGACAGAGATGCCTGGAGGATCTTCGAGGACACCATATGCTCCAATTAGGGAGTGGACATGGAATGATGATGATGATGATGATGATGGGACTTAAATATGTGCGTAGGTCACTGTTATCAATATATATATTTTTTTAGTGATCCCGTGTAAGTTGGATTCGTTCCGACGTTTCGGCTACCATTGCAGGAGCTATTTTTTGTTCCATTTTTTTTGCACCACTACAGGCTAATTGAACGAAGTTATGCAGAAAGCAGCCAGCTATAGAAAAGTGAAACTGAGATAATAGCACTCCTCTGAAAATTATGAATAATCAAATCTACACAACAGTTGGAATGTTTTTGACTTTAACAAATGATAAACAATAAATTAATTAGTTTTTGTTATATTACAAACAATAATATATGGTTAGTTTTAGCTCAAATATCAGTTTTAACGAGTTTTAAGGTACTGTAAGATTTTCCTAGTGCTGTGGGTGTTTTCTGCAAATTGAGAAATGCCGTTTTTGTGATCGACACCATTTTCAGAAGGTGATTGTACCAGTTTTTTGCATGAAAGCGGTCTGGCTGTTTTTAGCAGAACATAGAATTAACCGTACTGCACCCGATAACACCAATATCTTATTTTTTCAAAATTGTGGACTGGCTGCTTTCTGCATAACTATGTTTAATTAAAGTGGTAAATTACAGCACAGAACACCCAGGCTTGAGACGCTAAACCACGGAGGCCGCTTTATATCTTCAGGGTAAACAGTGTGAACACACAGTTTTTGCTCAGGGATCTGGTTCTATTACACAAACATAGCTGTATTATTCATTTGCTCGGACACAGGAATTCGAATCATAATTTGTCTATAAAGTTTGTCACTTGAATCACGCTCCGTAATATAGTTTCCGATCTAAAAACGGCTTATTTACTTTGTATCTGTGGCGTGTTGCGGAAAAAAACCCAATGAATCTCATTTACGCATTGCGATCTTCGCCATTATCCGACACGGATATTAGATATTACCTCAGCAGGCTTATTCCGTCACAATTTCGTTTCGTAAGTTCGTTCGTTCGTCATATGAAGACCTGTAATAAAATAGGGCTTAAATACCAAAAAATCAAAAATGAAGTTGAGTATGAGGAAATGTTCTATATGCCTACGCCAATAACACAAATTAGAACTTATGTACCAGAAAAAAATATTTTATATCAATCTGAAGTCATGTATATGGGATGGAGCCTAAGTACGATACCCATTAACGCATATAAGGGCCTACGTGATTAATCGCAGCGCTAAGCATTTCAAACTAAATGGCTGGACGCGAGACTTGTGATCCGGATACGCCTTTTACAATAAAGCGGAAAAGAAGTGGTTTTAATAAGTTAAGTGAAAATAAAAAGTTAAAAACCCAAGGAAAACAATATTGTTCTACTAAAAATGTGATTGTACCAGCAATAAGTCCTCCGAATACTTCGGTAAGTCGATTTGTTTTTAAAAATCTGTTTTGACAAGTTTCAACTAGCGTTCAAAATCTAGGGATGTGCAAACGATGTCTGAGGTGCACAGGGATCAAAGCACGAAGCCTGGGAGGAGAAATCGAGTGAACACGATCACTTTATAGTGAGTGATATTTTTTGCCATTTTTTAAATGAAGAACCGGCTGTCAAAATGTTTATGTTTGTATGGGGAATTCGAAATAATTGTCGGTGAATTTCGTTTTCGAATTGCACGGCGTCTGATATTTCAATTATTTTACTATAGAAAAATATCGGCTTAAAATACAATCTTTGAGTGAATCACTAAAGTTTTAAGAATAGCGGTGTATTTTATGTTCATTCGCATGATACTTTGCCTTATTTATTCTGAGATTTTAAAAGGATTTTTCTATATTTATAGCTAAGTGCTAAATTGACCCCGTTATACCAAATTTTACAAATTTTATTCAAACGTTTTAACTAAAATTCATGTATAATTTAGTATGTATTTCATATATAATTTAGAAGATTAATAGCTTTATAGCTTAATTTACAAGAAGCATTGGGCATTTTCCTAATTACTCCTGCGAAATTATCAGATAGGTGGGTGGATATTTATTTTTTGGCAAGAAAGTGATAAAAATACGGCTTTTCGAAATGTCAAAAGTGAAATACATATTCACCCAGGTAAATAATTTGTAGTATTGCTTGAATGTTAACCTTAGAAAGTGGCATTTAGGGTTATTTTTGACAGTCCTCAGTATAGTTGACTTTTTTTTTCAGTTCACTTGCAAGTGCCAGAATGACTGTAAAAGTCTTCTTTATGATCAAAAACTGCAGTTGCATAAATAATTTTACGAAACTGGTGACTGGTTGAAGCAAAGTGTATATTTAATGGGATTATTCCATATTTCAAACATTAAAAGACGGAGAAATGGGAAATTCGAAAACCCATCAGAAAGCAAAAGGCTGTGTACTGTTTATTTCACTGTCCCTAATGACAATGGTCAAGTAGTCAATGTCTGTCGTGCCACTTTTATTGATATATTTGGAGTAAGTATTAAGATAATTCGAGTGCTACTAATAGAGAAAAAAACGCGGAGAGACTATCCTCACCGAAAAAGGGGTAATAAGAAAAAAATATCGAAAATTCGATCTTGAAGACGAAAACCAAGTCATCGGGCATGTTAAATTGTTTCCACGACAAGAAAGCCAATATTCACGAGCTAAGACAAGTAATAAATTAATTAAATTTAAAAAGAAATAAATTAATTGGCGATATAAAAACCTATGAACTACGCTAATTAGATTACCAAAGCCGGATCACGGACGAAAAAAAAAGATTTACTCAACATGATCGAGTATATGCCTTCTGAAGAGCACAAAAATTTCTATAAAAATCTTTTCCAGTAGAGAGTTATGATAGATATCTTTTTCCATTGATTAATAATTATTATTTTTATTTTACATACCTACATTATAAATTATGTATTTTTTTGTTCAAAATTATAAGTTTTACGCATCCTTGAATTAAAAATCAGACATTTTAATGGATGTTGGTGATAGGCCCTATTTTATGTTTTTACGCTAGGCACTTAGGCCTGACTAATGAAATAGCAGTTGGTCTTAAGGCCTTCTCAATTACTTTGTTATTTTAAACCCTTTTAAAATAATATTTTAGTATATAATTTTCACTAAACTTATTTCTTACACATTTGTACACATTTTTAAGAATTAAAAAATATATGTTGAATATCAAAAAAACTGAGTATATCTTTAAAACCTTGTAACTTTTTTTCACTTTTCTGGTGCTTAGGCCCAATTTTATTACAGGTCTTCATATATTTATCTCATTCTAACGCAATCAAAACCATATTTCGCTCTCGTTCCGTCGCATACGATCCGAATGAATTTATTAAACGAATTATTTACTTGTACGCAGTAACTTGGAGTTTGCATCCGTTGTGTGAAGCCCACTATACATAAAAAACATTGAAAGGATTGAAAATGTTCAACGAAAATTTTTAAATACCTAGATTATAAAAACAATAAAACGCTTTGCACTTACAGCCAATCTGCTAAACAAAATGGATTTTTTACCCTTGAAAATAGACGCGCTATATTTGAATTATGCTATTTATATAAATTATTAAATAATAAAGTAGACTCTTTTAACAAACTCTCCAAAATTAATCTTAATTTCCCCTTTCGCGTGACAAGAAATAAGTATTTATTCCATCTGCCAGTCTGTAGCACTAACTATGCACAACACTCTTTCCTCTATCGTTCTTGCTTAAGCTAGGGTTTCCTAGGACAGCGGTGCCCGTATCTTAACGGCCGTAGTGAACGGTGATGCGGTGGACAGCCGTCGTAACGGTGACTAGAGAGTTGTTTCCTGGGAAAACGGTGTTGATAACACCGTTAAAATATAAAACCACTCTCTAGCCACCTCTACGACGGCTGTCCACCGCATCACCGTTCACTACGGCCGTAAAGATACGAGCACCGCTGTCCTAGGAAACCCTAGCTTTAGACTATAATGCTTTTTTTTTCATCTGTGAATATATTTAAAGTGCCCCTTAATTTATTTCAAAATAAATTAAGACTCATTCTTTCTGGCTGCGATACGTTCCCACTTGCTATTTAATGATGCTCACGTTTACACACACCTGAAGACTTACTCCCACACAAGCACACCTCTACACTTACACACAAACACACCATTTTGTTGTACCACCATTTAATACATATGATTTTTATTTAGGAACTTTGCCGGTCTGTCTTCGAACCGTGTCATTTTTATGTTATTATATCATTGTCGACTGTTTGTTTCTGTAAAAATAAGTCAAATAAATAAATAAGACCAAATGACAAAATCATTTTTAAAGGAATCGGACTGGATGTTCCTTAAGAGGAAATGCGGCCTGACTTTTCTTCATACAAACGTATTCTGGTATATTCTTCCTAACAGTGGTTTAAAAAATATTTACTTGTTAATTCCATGCTAAAAAAAATAAATTCATGTATCGTATTTTCAGCGCCATGATTTTTTAAGGTTTAGTAACTTTTAAATTACTACTGAATGAACTTCCTAATTATGGTACCAGAGGAGTTACCTTTTAACACACTGAAGATCGGTAGTCAGATGGCAGAAGGCACCATCAGTATTTTTTTTTGCTTTTCAGTTTTCAAAAGTTTTAATAAATATTTCAGTAAATACACATAGAAAAAAAAAAAAAAAAACAGCACCATCTGGAATGGTAATTTATTATTGAAAAGTAATGCTAAAATATTTTAGTTTGTGGATTAAAGTCATGAAATTAAGTCTTTCAACCATCACATTGACCATATTTCTAAGAAAGCGTCCAAAATCTGTGGATTTAATTTGCGAATATCTAGCCATTCAAAAGCCCGAAAATTGCAATTACTTTGTATAAATCATTTGTTCGTAGTTTGCTTGAATTTAATTCTTTAATATGGTCTCCTAATTATAATATTCATATAACACGGATTGAATGTACCTCGCCGTAACTTGTGTACCAATCCTGCCTTTGCTGTGGGATATTATAAAAGTAACATCGGATTTTTTTCCCCTCTACCAATGATCCTCAAAATAGTGAACGAAATCTCATTTAACGGTACTGTCGATGTGTTCCTACAGCAAGGGCAAGCATTCAATAAGCAAGCGGTGTTGTCACTCCTGACTCGCTATTTACACACACTTGCCATGTCCGCCTAGATTATGCCATATTTTTAACTTTTGTAAATTTTCATAAATTTTAAGACTGTTTAGATTAAGAGTCACTCATTGATGCCAATCTGCTAAGGCTTATATAAGCTGTTGATTGGCTTTAAAAAAGCCTTATTTCAGCTCTGCTGAACAATTTTGAAAACCACATATGGTGCCTTCTGCCATCTGACTATCTACCGAGATATCTCATCATCATTTACTTTCGGCACCTAGAGATGCAAAGAGCACTGCATTGGTACACCAATTGCAGCGTACCTTGCTCGTTTCATGAAGGCAAGATGATCAGTCTTACGCTTCAGGTACCAGTCCAGGGACTATGAAATATTTTAGTGCAAAAACACCCCTTTAAATCAATATTTCATATCAACATGCATGCAACAGCATGGTAGGCAAACAGCCGACCACACTGTATAATACATATATATGCCGACTTTTGACATAGGGTTATTAAACATTTGAACGCACTGTAGGTACGGAACTCTCATCTGCCTATCCGCAACATTACCACGGAACGATATCCGACTTTACGATTGTTACATCCATCTTTTTGCATCGTTCGCTGGTACATTTTACGTCGCGGAACATTAACCTAGGAAAAGACAAAGAAAGGGCAGAGAAGAGACAGCGGATTGTGGTGTGGAGCCTGTGGTCTCCTAATCACCTCTTCTCTCCTAATGGCTAATAGCTAATGGATGATAGCGACAACCTTCTTCGATAGCTGGGCCGCGATTACAATGGGAAGCTAAGGACGTCATACCTTCACCATGACGGTATAGTTGAAGATAAATTCTCCCGAGCGATTACGAAGATACACTACTGATCCCCCGCATTCGTGTTTTGAGTAGGTACATTGATTTGTAACAAGGGGAAGCGTACGTCGCGGTACACATATCTATGCACTTAAGTGACATACCTTTACTATGACGCCATAGTTGAAGATAAATTTTCCCGAGCGATTACGAAGACACAGTACCGACCCCCCCGTTTTAAGTTTTACGGGTCTAGTATCTTACGGTACACATATCTATTCATTAAAAGTGACAAAAAAAATATTCCGCTGAGCAGTTTTTGCTTTAATTACAATTAACTTAATTTCCTAATCGTTCTCAGATGGCCAATTTTTTCTTAAAAGCGCATTTAAAATATGATGAAGAAATAAGTAAATTTTTAAGTCGAATT
Organism: Micrasema longulum; assembly: GCF_059751315.1. Taxonomy (NCBI): domain Eukaryota; kingdom Metazoa; phylum Arthropoda; class Insecta; order Trichoptera; family Brachycentridae; genus Micrasema; species Micrasema longulum. The sequence goes on from NW_028277804.1 coordinate 97,034, forward strand.
AAATTCTGACATAACTTTTAGTTTTGACCTATTAATAAATAAGAGCAACTAGCCGTAAAAATGTTTCCAATTAAAAAAAATAATGAAGATATCATATTTTTTCCATCTGTTTTACTATTTTCCTAATTGTATGTATCTAGATGTTAAAAGAGCCGGCTTTGTAATCGCATGGTAGATAAATACATACAAAAGTTAAGCATACGTACATAAAAGTCATATGAAAATTATGTTCAAGCGAGCATTTTTTGCTTGAATTGGGATTTATTTGAGTTTATAATCGCTTTGAAGCGGCCATATTTTTTAACAGAAGCCCATGAATGAGAACTATTTTAAATGTTAATGAAGTAAGGGACGCGGACTAAATTTTCAGGGTCATTCAGGGGATTCGATCATGTGATACCGAGACGACAAGTCGGTAGAACATACCGAGGTAGACAGAGATAGTACATAAGCTGAGTATACCGTCTCGGCACGTACCGATGGAGATAGCCTTTATGATCGCGGTCCTGGTAGTAAGCACCTCACAGCATCATTATTTTCACGCTGCATTGATTGTCTTTCACAACATCATTAACTGCATAATAAATCTTCGACGGTTTGCGTGAAGGGATGGGTCGAAAAACTTTACTTTTCATCATCATACCTCTTTCCGCACCCCGTGGTACATAGAGCGCTGCAATTGCAAACCAAACGTCGCGTGTTTTATCATATGTTGCATGAAGGTAACGTGATCAGTCCCACGTCTCAGGTGCCAGTTCAGGTACAATGAAATATTGTGGTTTAAATAACCTTTAAATCAATATTTATTTATTTATTTCGACGGCTTACGCCTTTGGCAAAGTATAAAATAATATTGAAAAATATTTATAATCAAACAAAATATCTGAACACAGTAAAAAAAATAAAGATACATAAAATAAAATCAGCAGAAAATAAGGAAATAATAAAGAAAAATTAAATAAGAAATCATAACATAGATATGAAGCAAATTAACAACAAATAAAGGGTTTAAATACAAAAGTATCGAAGTAACAGAGGCGATGTATCATAGTAGCATAAACAGTAAAACAAGTATAACACTTAGTACATTTTTATAATTTAGAAAATAAGTTATTAAAAAGTAATGATTTTAATTGGTAAAAAGATAAATTAAATAAGTCTAAGTTTCCATGTTTGTTTGCTAACATGTGGAACCGTGGAATAGAATTAAATTTCACGCCCACCCTGCCAGGAATCGAACCCAGGACCTCAAACATGGTAGGCAAACGCGACAACCAATACACAACAATGCGGACTTATCTCCACTCACTTTCCTTATCCATGTTTTTTTAAATGAGAGCACATATGGAGTCAGAAATACTCGTTTAAGATTCTGGATCGATTTCAGAGACAAAACTGTATTTTTCATCCGCATGGACACAGAAAATCACTCTTCAGTAGAGCTAAAATAAACTTACGATATTCCAAATTCGAATTAGCTTATTCCGAATGCCACAATGTGGAATAGGGTCTCCAGTATTTTTTATTTTTTTAAATTTTATTTAGTCGTAACATGACATTAATATTGGCGCTTCCGTTGTGCAATGGCAAAGATGGTTTTTTTATATTTTTTTATTTATTTACAATTTTAAAAAACCCGTTAGGGTTACCTTAGAAAATTAATATTGTCTAGTCTAGTTAGTTCAGTCATCATGTGCTTTTTCAGATTGATTTTAAATTTGTCTCCATTAAAAGTTTTCAAGTGGTAAGATAGGTCGTTGTAGTGTTTAAGTCCATTATGTAGTATTTTTGACTGTCCTGTGTTTGTCTTTGCTTTTTCAATATGATAGTGTTGTTGTTGTCTGGTGTTATATGTGTGTATGTCAGCATTTTTTACTAATATTATGTCGTCGTCTTGTATGTTTCCCAGTGTTATTTTGTGCACAATTTTTAAGGTCTCAATTTTAGTCAAGTCGTTTATGTCAAACTGGTGTGTTTTTTTGTACAGTTCAGTCGTAGAGGTCAGGTAGGGTAGGTTGTATGTTAGTTTAAGAATTTTATTTTGTTGTCTTTGTATTCTTGTTATCTCTGTCTTGTTGCCAGTTCCCCAGAAGGCGATCATGTAACTCAATTTACTTTTGACATAGGCTTCGTACATCATAATTTTTTCCTTTCTTGGTATAAAATCTTTAATTTTGTAGAAGAGGCTATGTAGTGATGCCATTACTTTAGTGAGTCCGTCTATGTGTTTTGTCCATTTTTCGTTGTCCGTTGCCTCACGCACGGTGAATTCCGGGTTGGATTCCCATAAAATCACAAAAATAAATGTGATTTTTCAATTCTGAGTGTTTCTGTGATATAATTAAATTTACAAGGAAAAGAATAACAAAATATATAATTTACAGTATTAATAATATGAGCATTAATTCAGTTAACACGATTCAAGATCTAGAAATAACTCTTGACTCACGCTTTACATTTTCCTCTCGTTTTATTAACATCAAAGAAAAAGCCATAAAGATGTTAGGATTCATATACAGAATATGTAAACCTTTTAAATATGTATCATCGATAATTTGTTTGTACAATTCATAAGTTCGTAGGAATTTGGATGTGTAGTCTGGTCACCACATAACGTAACTCACATTAATTTAATTAAATCTGTGCGAAAAAAAAATCTTCATAACCTAACATTTAAATGTAGCCTGGGCAGAACCGTTCAGTCTAATGATCAGCGCCTAGGCCGCCTAGAACATTTTGGTCTAGATAAGTTGGAATTTAGGAGACTGATTATATATTTGATGTAACTTGATATAATAATTCATTGTAATGTTGATTCGGCATTTTGTTTAGAGAATGTACCGCTGGATGTCCCCAGTCGGCGATTGAGATCGTACACTACATTTTATTTTCCAACCTTCAATAATAATATGGCTCACTTTAATGCATTATCACGTATGTTAAGATTATATAATTATGTAGACGGTAATGCTGATATTGATGTGTTTAACGATACATTAAATAATTAAAGGATAACTGTAATGCAATGTATTAAATCAAATCAAATACAAACTAATACCACTTTCAGACAAAGGGATTTTGAGTATTATTCAATTAAAATCTATAACCTACTTCCACTATCTATTAAAGCAATTAGTAATGAGAAAATGTTTAAAATGGCTATAAAAAAATGGATAGTGGAGCTAGGTAGAAGTAAAATGGATTGTCTCATTCGCCCATACCAATGCTGAATCAACTGCTCCACAACTGTATGGCTTATGTTAGGTTTTTGTTGTTTTCATTGTGTGTTTTGTAATATAAATAATATAGATGTATATAAATACCTTGTTTTTAAAACTGTCTGAATATTTGTTAATTATGTTTGTTTTTTAAGTGAGTCTTCTTTGTTTATTCTCAAATGTAATTAAAAAAAAACTAAATTGTTAAGTGTCCTCGGCACGGGAAACCCCAGTGAGGCCACATTATTTTTATTATTAATTTATAGTTTGTAAGCGAAAAATATGAATAAATAAAAATAAATAAAATAGTCCCTTAAATTAGTTAGGTAAAATAATTCTAATAAACTGTTAGTATATTTTAATTTTATAACTTTCATAATATTAATAGAATTTAATTAAGCTAGTAAGTTTTCAGAAGAAATTATATATAAACTTTTTAAAACTTATTTGCGCATGTTGTGTTCACATATAACTGATGAACAATATCTAAACATAACTTATTGTGATTATAATACCTATTTCTTAAGTATTGTTAATTGTTTGTGAAACCACAATAAATAAAATAAATTACAATCAATTTAAATATAAATAACTCCCTAGAGAGGAAATCCAGCCAGTCTGCAAGCGTTTGGACAGACCCAAACATTGTTGAATTAACTACCTGGTAAAAGAAGAAATATAAAAATTGGAAAATTGTTTTCAAGCGTTGCCAGTAGGTGATTTGGTTCAGTCGGATGAATCTCACCCACGTAATAAAAGTTTCAGCTCTTTTACTTCACAAAAGTCAACAGATGGAAGAGTTGAGGAAATGTGGCTGTTCAAACATGGGCAGAATGGTGGATATTACACAGTGTGTAAGTAAAGTGGCGACTTAAATCAGCCAATGACAAGTCGTAAGCCCTGTAAATGCATAAGACTTCCATATTCCCTTCTCAAAAATGTTTTCCCTCTCTGTCGAAATAAATTTAAATATTTACAACTCGTTGAAAACGGTCACCAAAATTGAAATATTTGGGTATATTATAAGAAGGCTAATATTTATTAAAAAAAAAAAAAAAAAAAAGATAAATATATTTTTCCACAGAGATGACGCTGTTGAGAATATTGAAGTTTATATATTTACAGATCTTATGATCTGTTATCGGCTGGGTTTAGTTCACTGTAACATTCATCTTTCAAATATTGATATCAATCCAGTCAAGGAAAAATCCAGAGTTTGTCTACACAGATTTGGACATACCCAAATAAAATTATTTTTTGTTATTTACAGTAAATACACGATATCTTAAAGTTTTAATGTCCTGAGTTGCCAGAAATTAAATCCTCGTTAACCTTTTCGGGTCTAAGGGTATCGAGGGTCCCTCAGGTAGCATATTTCTTTCAATAACTTTTCTGTTAATAATCAAATCAATTATTTTTTTTGCATAACCTTACCCCATAATGTTAACAATATGTCAAAATTTTATATGTTATAAAATGCAGATGTTATTGCAATATAATGCATTATAAAAAAAAAAAACCATAAACCGAAAATTTGTCCCAATAAACTATTAAGGTGATTCTAAACGATAATATACAAAATAATTATTCATAGATGGCGCAATAAGTTTCCGCAAACCAAGTTTTGTAAAATTTCCATTGAAAACGGACAAAAAAAGGGCATTTTTCAATTTAAAAAAAAAGACCAACACATATTTATTCAAGAGTCGCGAGGGCGATGAAATCTATTACTGATTATACTGTTAAAAACATTGCTTTAAACTTTTTGAAATTGACACAAAACCAGGTGAAAAGCAGTAATAAAACCATTAAAATTAGAGGTGCTTAGTCAACCTTATTAAATAGCACGAGAAATGACATTGACCAAATCGTAAGTTCACGAGGAAGACAAATAAAACGATTTGCTGTACCGTGGCATGCGGCACTGACACAGTCATTAAAATTATTATCACGCCTTAAACTCATTTTGGTTGTTAGAGCGTTAAGGAAGGAATGGAGTCAGCTTAGAAACCGAAGCGGGATATAAATAATCGAACGAAAAAAGTCGCTGGCAATAAAGAAGTGGACGAAATAGTAGAACAAGGTGGAACTGGTGATCCATATTGAGCATTGAGAGGTTCCACACTAACGAACCCACCTGCACTCGAGGCTGGGGAGGGTTCCCGAGCAGCATATAAGCACTCGGTACGAAGTTGGAATTATCTTCCGACAAACAGTGCAACAAGGTCAAAGTAAACACCGTGGGGTCAGTCGTGACTGCAAAGAGTCAAGTACGCTCTAACACCTTGATGCCCATAAAAATAAAGAGCAACTTCATTTATTTTATTTATTTTAATACATTTACGAACATAGTCAATTTGAAAAAAAAAAAAATATAAAAAAGACGATTATAAACAGTAACAAGAATCGGGTTGCGGTCCCGTGGCTAGGGTCTCGGACCTACGTATCAAAGGTCCGTGGTTCGAATCCCACTCTACCCCAACTTGATTCCCAGTTTCTAATAGTCAGTTATTTACAACTCGTTGAAAATGGCCCTCAAAATCAAATAGTTGGGTAAATTATAAGAACGCAAATATTTCTTTTAAAAAAAATATATATATATTAGTGGCCTACAAAGTTAGAGGAAAATTTAATTTTAAGTAAATGACATAACAATTTATTTTCGAAGAATCACTTTAAACAAAATAAAAACAAACACTGTACTCAGTGGATTTGCATAAAATGCTTTATTAAAAAAAAAAATGACATATTATTTGCCGAAAAAGAAATACCAAAAAAATGTGAATCACACGATATGAAACTTTTTCTCAATCTATTGAGTCTTTGAAAACGCAGATTAAATGCAGATTGAATCGGAATTATTTAAAATACTTAATGTATTGTTTGATAATAATAATGCCAATATTTGGCTGATTTATATAGCGCCATTGCTGAGAAAAATCACCTTAAGGGCGCTTTTCAATTGTATACGCAAACTTACATTATAACTGAGCTAAAGTTAGATTTTATATTTTCTGATTTAAAATTGAAGGTATGATAAACTGATGTCCCGACTATTCTCCAACAAATACCGCTTAATGTTCCATTACGAAGACTCAGAAATAATGAAATTCTGTTCCTCGGTGATCATAAAAATAATGATGGTTTCCAGGCTGGTATTCTGATCGGTATAACGAGCGTAGAGAACGCTTTGTTGCCACGTACTAATAAAACACGTACGTAAAACGCGCTAAAAAGCGTTTTCTACGGGCGCAATATCGTTCAGAATACCACCTCAGGCACCTCTACCCAAAATTATCAGACTCGTTAACGAAAATCAGGATCTGAGTTATTTCGGTTGTAAATTAAAACACTTTACTAATGAATTGAAGTTTTATAATAAGTTCCCGATAAGTTCCCGGCGAGTTCCTGGTAAGTTCCCAGTAAGTTACCGGTAAGATCCCGGTAAGAACACTATACTCAAATTGTGATTTTTTCATATTTTCAAGCCAGTGTATTCTGTATGATACATCACCACTGTAATTGGATTTCTTGACTTGCCGTGGTGCAGAAAAAAAAATCATATAGGTTTGACATAGTCTGCTTCATGGTTCGATGGTCAGCACGTTTAACTACAATGCAAGAAGTCTATGGTTCGAATCCGACTTGGTTGACATTAAATATATTTTTTTAAATGTAATTTTAAACATGAATATTTCATAGTTCCTGGACTGGCATCTGAAGCGTAAGACTGATCATCTTACCTTCATGTTACAAACTTAATTAAGATGCCACGATTAGTGTATCAACACAGCGCCATTAGGTTTGAAAAGTGTGATTATGATAATCGACCTGGACCCCATAATGTGTATCCATTATATTTATTTGTTTTTGTTTCCTTTATTGTTCCGTGTCTAGTTTCATGTTACCGTTTATCAAATATTTTCATCTGTGAAGTAAAAATAAATTGCAAAAAATTAATGCGTGGTGAAACGTGTTAGCGCCATTCAATTTCAAGCCAGCGCCAGTGAAAATCTTCTTCGAATCCAACCACAAGACAAAAGAGGAGAGACAAAAATACGCTGTTGTTCTTTGGTTATTTTAATCAAATGAAATTGTTACGAAAAGCTCACATTGCAAGATTTTACAGTGAGCAATAATGCAAGTAAGTTAAGTACTTGGACTTTTTAGATTAAAGTTAGTGTGAAGGCTGAAGATGGAAGAACACGGAACATGGGGAACTTGGGGTGAGAGGTGAAGTGTGAGGACCAGAGGCGGCTTCCGAATATAAAAAGAATTTAAAAAAAACATGGGTTTATTTAGTCCAACAGATATCCTCGTGTATAATCCACATCTCTTTTTTATACAATCCAATAAAGTACAGATTATGTACTTCTGGGTTGCAATAATTATAAATCTTTTCTATCCCCTAGAATTATAATATTATATATAATACTCGGTTTACTAGTGTAGATGGACTAGATCTTCCTAAATTCAATAAAAAATACGAGAAAAGAACACTAGAGTACAATATACCAAAAATTTATAATATGCTCCCATTTTATATTAAAAATCAAAAAAACTTATCTGGCTTAAGAAAAAGACGTCTGAGAATCTGGCTTTTAGTACGTGGTTTTTTATATTAAGATTTTTTGTGTTTTTCTTTTTTATTTGGACAATTTTTTTATTTTCGATGTACATATTTTTATTTTTTTCCATAATAATAAGAGTTTTTATATGTTTATAGAATTGAAGAGATAAGGTTATGCATATATATTAGAACTTAACTATAAGCACCTACTGACGAACTGCATTTTAAGCAGTTCAGTAGGACTTAATAATTTATTTGTTAATTTTTGTATGGTTTTGATAAATAAATAAATTTAAAAAAAAGAAAAGAAAAGACACTGAACTTCCTCGTATATATAAATAATAATAATAACAAAAAATAACAAGTCACAAAAGAGGGGAATGTCGATGTTTTGGTAATTTTTATGTAATATTTTATGATTTTTTTGAAAATAACTAACTATGTACGCGCTAAGAAATCGCCTCTGGTGCGGAGATACTTTACTACTGGAGAAGTTTGGAGTTTGCACACTGGAGATGTGACTAACAAACAGAACGGATGAAAGCAAAGACGTGTTGGGTGAGCAAACACGAAAGGAGGCAAATAGATCAAGCGATATGCACTCCTACAATATTGCAAGCAAACATAACTATTCACAGAGATTGATATTCTAAAACAAACTGAGTAAATACACATATTTTACCGAATGTCGCAGGTATTAAAAGTCGAACAAACATGATCTCCTTTTTCACGTGAGTACACTTGTCAACAATTTCTGATAAAACACGATGAAGGAATATTGAAACGAACCCGACTACATAAAATAATGGTTGTAATAATTATTTAAAACTGTAGGTACAATATAACTCCATATTAAAATGTATTCCAACAGAGAGGGAAAACATTTTTGAGAAGGGAATATGGAAGTCTAGGCATTTACAGGGCCTGTTATTGGCTGGTTTAAGTGGCCACTTAACACATTGTGTAACATTCACCATTCTGCCCATGTTTGAAAATCCACATTTCCTCGACTGTTCCATCTGTTGACTGAACCAGCCGATGACAGGTCATAAGCCCTGTAGAGTTCCATATTCCCTTCTCAAAAATGTTTTCCCTCTCTGTTGAAATAAATTTAAATATGAATAACTCCCTAGGGAGGAAATCCAGCCAATCTGCAAGCATTTGGACGTACTCAAACATTGTTGACAATAGAACTCCGTTTATCCAGTCATTCGGATTGCCAAAGATAAAACAACTGTTATAATAACTTGTAATGAGTTTCTTAGTCAAAGCGATGAATTTTTCTGGACATATTTACGGAGCCAGTTGCATCGTTAAAAGTTAAATAAAGTTTTAAAAAATTGCAAAAAAGAGCAGCTTTATCTATTTTTTTTAAGAAACTTATTTTGTCCATTTTTACGAAAATGCAACCATTACACTTAAAACATTTTTTTCCCTTTTTTTATAATGCAACTGGCCCTAGGCATGTTTATAATGTGATTCCAATTTGCTGAATTATTTCAAAAGCATTAAAAAAGTGATTTTATAGAAAATTGAGCGTTTTATAAAAAAAAAAAAATTGCCTTAATTTAATGGCTAATTCGGATTTCAAGATATCCGGATAACGTCTGGCACCAAGATAATTGGAATTTTACCGTAGTACTACTATCATTTTCTAGTTGGAATAGGCGGAGAGGATGAACCGCCACACGCGTTCATCCTGACATACATTCCTAGCTTCTTCCAAATTCATCTTGTCATACATGCCCTTCGGTTGCGTCTGCTTTTGAAATGGCCGGACTTGAGATTTAAGTTTATCTGATCATGCCACGACAGTATCGAGTAACGCATGATCGAGATACGCTGTATGCACTTTTCCAATACAGTGCTTTATGCATCATTAGGTGCGGATAAGGTTTCGATGATGATGATGATGAATTTATAAAATAACATTTTAGAAAGCTTACAGACATTCGGTACTTTCTTAATTGTCTATCTAATCGAAAGTTTTACGCGTGTATTTGTTTGGACCATGTCGTTTCTCGTTTATCAGGTAAACATAAAAGCCAGCTACTAACCTATTAATTATGGAAAAATATCCTCTAACACGGTATTTTAAAAAGTATAACTGGTTTTTAATGTTTGAAAACTAAGCTAATATTCCAATAACCGACAGACAATCAAAAATAAATACTGATTTTGGAAACAGGAGAAACCGTTTTGAACAGTTAGTTGGCCGTAAATTTAAGATAATTGTGTTTGTGAATGTTTGATTTAATATTTAATGAGATACATTTAAAGATTTAAACTACCGTTTTGGATAATTTATTAATTGATATGCATATTTTTGTACTAAAATGAAATTTCGCGAAAGTTGAAACTGTTTCTTATAAATAAATGTTACCGTAGTACTGATGAATATTTAGAAGATGCAATGATGTAAATTTGTATACATTTAATGCGAATAACATTAGTAATAGACACCATAATATTTAAAGTTTCTTTTGAAAAAAAAAA